>NC_080723.1:19805010-20105010 GCF_019097595.1 Hemibagrus wyckioides
TCTTTTTTTTAAACTGCTGTGCAGATCATCTGCTTATGAACGAAGGAAAAAAAAGTGAGAAAAACCTCCATCATTTTTATTCAGCTGTGAGTCAAAGACTGTAGAGTCACACAACCTTTCCAGTGAAAGCAGGTTCATTCATCATTTTAACAATTAATTCATCAATTTAATCATTGTTTTGTTGTTTTTGATCACAATTCCGTGTCCTTCTTAATAAGTCATGCATCTTCCTGTCAGTGCTGGGAGTGTTCGAGGGAACGCCTTGACTCATCCAGTTAAAATGTCAACAGAAGTCAGTCTGAATAAAATGTCATCCAAAAAATGTAAAAAATAAATAATCACAGCTATTTTTGAGTCATTCAAGCAAATTTCATTGTCAATTCAAATCACTTGTCACATGCTACCCGCTGATTATCTGAAGGTTATTACCATAAATAGTCATTTTCTATTGAATGTAAGCAAAAAAATTATTTTTTTTATTGTTTAATGTTTTTATTAATTATCTAATAATTAATAATAAAAAAATATTATTTTTTATTATATAATTAAATTATTATTTTTTATTTTTTTATTAAAATGTGGTTAATTTATATATTTCCATTTATCCTACAGTGATGAGGCGTATCAAATGGGAATGTTTGGCTACAGAGCGTTGAAGTCCATCTAGTTCGACCTAGGGTCGGCTGTTGTTTGTCCTGACCATTGACAAAGACGTTTACTTTACTTCTAAACATCATATAACTTTATTCATAATAATTACTCGCTATCTTGTACAAAATCTAACATATATACAATATGAAGCTCATCACAGCTGACCATGTGGATGATTGATGAACAAAAGTCTACACAATACATCTTGGTCACTCGATTTCCATGCCAACAGACATTACTGCAGTCTAGACACAGAAAAGTCTAGAAGAAGCAAGCAAAGGGATGATACAGGAGATCCGCGAGTAGACACGTACAGATTAGATAAATAGGTTGTGGCAAGATTGTGTGCATGAGAACAGAAAACAAGCAAGAGATGTAATAGAGAAGCAGTGTGGCTTTTCATCAGGGACTGTTACATCACTGGATCTGTTTTGTTTAGTCAAGCTTTCAGTGTATAGTTTTTCTTAGGTAAAGGAGCAGATCTGGAAGGTTAATGGACATATTGTGTTTGGTGTACTGAAATGTTTGGGTGCTGTCGCCTTACCACCCTCGCAAGTCGCTCAGGTTTGCTGACTGTGAAGTGGTTGGACGCTTTATGTCCCAGGAAGCCTTCATGTCTGTCACCTTCTGGCTCTCCCTTTTAGTTATGCTATCATAGCTAGTCTTGCCGAAATCCTTGCCTACACTTTATACATAATCTACATTGTCTTTAAACATCACATGATCACAAGTGTAGCTAATAAATATTCTCTCTCTCTCTGTCTTTCTCTGTTGAGCTATACATCCCAGAGTTCCCAGTGTGAACACTTCTTCTGTCCAGACCTGCCTGATCTATCCAGATGCTCTACCCTCAGTTGGAGTCTTGTTGCTTGGTGGTGGTCACTGCTGCTGGAGCTAGATCTGCATGGACAGCCTGTGACTCAGATGACTGCTGTGGATAGAACCACTTGGAGACTATCACGCCGTCCCTGAACTGCCGTTGCATCAGTAAGATTTCTGCAGGAAGAAATTAGTGCTAAGTCTATAATGAACGCAGAAACTACACTGACCTATTAGTTCCTCAAAAGGTCTTGGTTGTTGTTGTAGAAAGGACATTATCAACAGTTACATTATTTACTGTCCGGTGTCACTCAAATGAGGATGAGGTTCCTCTCAAGGTTTCTTCCTCATATCATCTCAGGGAGTTTTTCCTCACCACCATCACCTCAGGCTTGCTGATAAAGGGATAAATGTTAGGGATAAAGAGTAATTTAACTTTAAACTTTTTCATGTACCAGCCTCCACATCCCTGAAGAAACAGGTCTGCTTGCACTTTCACCAGTCATGCAGCATCTACTCGGTTGCACTCTGTCCTGACGTGAATGTGGGACCAAGGGTGCATTGTGGGAAGTGGAAGTCTGGTGCGGCCATGTGTGAAGGCCACAATGCAGGATGCACAATACAAATTATGAAACCAGGAGGAATGATGTGCAGTTGCAAATTAGGTACATATATTCATTCATAATTTCTTTTAAAAAAAATGAAAAAAATAATTAATGCATTATAAATATATAATAAATAATTAAATTCATTAATTATTTTAATAAATAAAAATTTTATATAAATAAAAATTGAAACAATGAAATAAATAAATAAATAAATTCATTAATTTTATTTAATTAATTAATTAATTTAACAAAAAAAAAACAGCTTAGGAATTCCTATTTGGAATGTCAGGAAAGTCTCCTCGGCCTTATGATGTCATGTCAATGTGGTTGATCGCACAATCAAGAACTTTAAATATACATAATTTGAGAAAACCTTAAATATACATCATTCAGTTTATGATAGTAGCTCTATCTATGTACAGCACAGTAGTTGGTTGAATCTAGAACACTGATGGTTCTCACATATGGTTCTCTGATTTGTTGAAGCAAATACATCATAAACTTGAGACTGTAAGCTTAGTCACCTAGCTTGTTTTTTTTTTTCTTTTCTCTCAAATTAGTATCTCGAACAGATCAAGCAAGAAATTATAATAATAAGTCAGCCTTCATATTTTTGGAGTTTTGTCATATTCAGCATAGGTCTGGAACCAGTGAAAGGCTTTTAAATGGTTAGCATTGTGCTTAGATTTGGAAGGAAAGAAAGCAATGATGAGAATGAGCACACAAACACACACCCCACCCCCACCCTAAAAAATCCTGTCAAAAGAGCCAATTCTTTTGACTTGGAAATGATGTGGGATGTGAACAAAGAGGGGGGAAATGAAAGAAAATATGAAATACAGTACATTTGCTTTGCAATTTGCTTAATGTCACTTGTCGCTCACAGTTCCAAAAAAAATCAAAGTAGAAAGATGTTTTCAACAGCAATTTGTCCTTCAAAATCCAATAATATCAGAGTTGTCAATTATAGCTTGATTTTGATTAAAATAAAAAAATAAATAATTAAATTAAATTAAATTAAATTAAATTAAATTAAATTAAATTAAATTAAATTAAATTAAATTAAATTAAATAAATAAATAAATAAATAAATAAATAAATAAATAACATTTCTTTATGTCTATATATACTGTATAATATAAAATAAGTCATAAGTCATTGTATAAAATAAAGTAAAAAAAAAAATAAAGTAAGTCACTGTTACTTCTGCTGCCATATTTGAGTTTTGCCCAATACATTTGTGCAATCTAACACATAACCATATAGACACAATATCTAACTGATATAATACTAATAGAATCCATTTTATGATTTGCTTTCCTTTTTATATTTTATTTATTTATTTATGGAATTGATGTTAACAGCATGTGTAATGTACTTAAATGCCACCTCTGACTTTAGCTGAATGCATGCTAACACTAAAGGGCTTTGAGTTTAAGAGGTTTTTATTAATATATATTTTATCCATGTTTTAAATCCTAACTAGTGATTTATTTATTTTAAGTGCTTTATCCTCATCGTGGTGGGTCATTATTGTGAATCCCTATGTGATGTTAGTCCAGCTCAGGAGACACGTACTGTAAGCAGTTCAGCTACTGGCATGTCTTTGGGAGGTGAGAGGAAGCCGAAAAACATGGAGGAAACCTACATGGCTTTAGTGAGAACATTAGACAGAGCTGAGGACATGGGAGCTGTTAAGCAGAAATGCTACCTGCTGAGACTCTGTGACTTGGATAGGGGATACAAGATAATTGAAAGCACTGTTTACATTATTATTAATAATTAATTAATTAATTAATTAATTAAATTATCTATATATTTATTTATTAAATTATCTATATATTTATTTATTTATTTATTCATGTAACAGTGTTGTGTAATGTGTATTGTGATGAATAAAGAAAGAAAGAAAGAAAGAAAGAAAGAAAGAAAGAAAGAAAGAAAGAAAGAAAGAAAGAAAGAAATAATATGACTCATGAGGACTAATGTGTTGGTGTGTGTGTGTGTGTGTGTGTGTGTTTTATCACCTATCACCTCTTAAGCACCTTTCAGCGGCACTTCTCCTGCTACTGCAGCGCTGGTGCTGAAAGGACAGCGCCATTTCAGCACCTCCATTGTTGTGGACAGCCGGAAAGCGCTGGAAAACTTCTGCAGCAAATTACAGCACGCCAAGGGTACCTTCACCAGTAGAGAGGAGATTGGCATGAGGGTGGAGTGGGGGGCATGCAGTGATTCCACAGAGCTAAAGTGGTAAATATAATATATAAGTGCTCTCTCTCTCTCTCTCTCTCTCTCTCTCTGTCTCTCACTCACCCATTCACTCACTGTCCCTGTCTGCCTGTCTCTCTCTCCTTCTGTCTCTCTCTGTCTCTCTCTGTCTCTCTCACACTCACCCACTCACTCTCTCTCTCTCTCTCTCTTTCACTCACTCACTGTACCTGTCTCCTTATTTATTTATTTGCAGAATGGCCAGAGGACACCAAAGTCTACGACGCTACCTCCCATCCCTGGGTCTCGCCTCGTCACTGCCTCTGGAGCTGTCTGATATGCTGCTGTCTGCCCCACGACGATTAAAAATTTCTTTGGCTGAGTTTCTTTTGGTGAACTGCTAGAGACTTCTTGTTTTGCTCACTGTAAACTTCACAAAGTCCAGTCTCCAGTGTCTGTGTTCTCCTCTCGCGGCTTGAGTCACTACACTAATAACAACCAGATGTTTAAAAAGCATGTTGTTATGTAACAGCATATAGCTGAAGGTTTCTGTAAGGAGACGCTTATTTATGGAAGGAGTCTCTAGTGCAAGTAGTGATTAGTAGGTTTTTATGTGAAAGTCTTCAGGTCACTTCCTGTTTTTCTTTCTTTCTAGAAACTAGAAGAAAAGAGTGGCTAGTTAAGGAAGAACTTAATTCTAAGCAGCTAAAATGCATGATGCATCATTCCTTAATGAACAGAAAACTTGCGATCAGAGTGTGGTGGAAGAGGAATAATAAAACTCTTCAGGATTTATTGGTGTTACTGGAAAATAATCTATGTTGGTAATCACATTGCATTGCTTCGCCCCCTTGTTATCCTCTAACAGCACAGTGCATCATGTTTTATTCTGTAATTAACACAGAATGTGTGTCAATGACTCATCCCCCCTCCCACATCTTGCTAATGTATGTGCTTGACCTTACGGCATCGCTCCGTGCATGTTTGCACGGCCATGAGTAACTTTCATGCATGTGGAACGTGTGTACGTGAGTAAGAATGAGTGAAGAGGGGCTGAGACACACAGCTGTGCTTTCAAATGCCAGACTTACAGAGCCAGATGGCAGTACGGAGAGTAATCTGTCCATTACCCGGCTCTCTGTCTTTCACACACACACTTCAAGAGGACACCTAATCTCTCTCGCTCGTCCCCATACTCTCCATGATGAAGCCTGTTCACATAACTTACTGACAAGTTTCACAGAACCGAATGCAAATACATGCAATATTAATAAAAGTCATATTTTCATGAGTCACAGTCATAAATATTCATAAACACTAGTTGCTTGCTGCTGGTTGTGTCACCATTCAAAAGGTCTGCTTTGACCAATTTTTGATATCATTAGCTTAATAATGTCACTTGAACTAAAAATACGCATGCCTTTTCAACGCTGAGCCGATCTTATTTCCGGGTTGCTGGATTTCAGATTGCGATATTCGCTTTCAATTTCCAGTGCTGCGCTTGAATCAGCTGTGGCTATTAGTAATATGTGCTTCCGCTCCATTTATAAGATGGTCTTTGGATGGATTTTTACTCTGAAACTTTTCATTATTTATTTATTTTTTCTTATTTTCATTCTTATATTTAATGGTTATGCACAGCTTTCACATCTGTAAGAGTGAGCATTGCCAGTGCATTTGTGCTTATGGATTGAGTCATATTATTTGTTAAAATCTATAAGCTACATCTTTGAATGCCTCCTTCTTGCACAGCGTGAACATTACTTGAGTGCTATATGATGTTGCTTGAAAATACAAGTTTGGCATATTTATCATTGTATAGTTTTTTTTTTTAAACCAAATGCAGTCACAGGAAAAGGAAAATATATTTTTTATTCATCAGGGCCTGAAGAACAATCATAGAGTCTTCACCATTGTCCATAAACAAGCAAATAACCAGAGATGACAACAAAATAACAACAGATTTCAATATGTCATTTCCCAAAAAGTAAAGCAACGTTTAAAAACCAGATGGAGGAATAAAAATAAATACACCATTCCCAATTCCAGGGTCATTAAGAGTAATTGGCAGCCAGGTGTTAATGAAGTGAACAAGATTAGTTCATAATCAAGACGTATGACTGTCTCTATAAAAAGCAGAAGTGTTTGTAGTTTGGGTTTCTGGAGTGCTCAGGTATGTGTCTTCATCATGCTGAGAGGAAAGAATGTTTGTTGCTGCTCATCAAGCTGGACAGGGTCATAAGGCCATCTCTATATAATTTAAAAGTCACTATTCTACAGCAAAGGGGATTGTTTATAAATGAACAGCTGTCAAGACAACGGTTAGCCTTTCAGGAGTGGCTTTCCCAGCAATTTCAGTCCATTTAAATCCTGAGAGATATACTTAGATTGCCAAAAGTTTTGGGACACTACTCCAAGTCATTGAATTCAGGTGTTGTTTTTCAGAGGTTGGGCTCGGCCCCTTGGTTCCAGTGAAAGAACTCTTAATGCTTCAGCTTCATACCAAGACATTTTGGATAATTTCATGCTTCCAACTTTGTGGGAACAGTTTGGGGATGATCCCTTCCTGTTCCAACATGACTGCACACCAGTGCACAAAGCAAGGTCCATAAAGACATGGATGAGTGAGTTTGGTGTGGAGGAACTTGACTGGCCTGCACAGAGTCCTGACCTCAACCCCATAGAACACCTTTGGGATAAATTAGAGCATAGACTGTGAGACAGGCCTTCTCATCCAACATCAGTGCCTGACCTCACAACTGTGCTTCTAGAGGAACAGTCAAAAATTCCCATAAACACACTCCTAAACCTTGTGGAAAGCCTTCTCAGAAGAGTTGAAGCTGTTATAGCTGCATTGGGTGGGCCAACTCTATATTATATTCATGTGTATGTAAAGGCAGACATTCCAATTTTGACCTGGCTCACAGTCTCCACTTTAATTCATCCCAAAGGTGTTCTATCAGGTTGAGGTCAGGACTCTGTGCAGGACAGTCAAGTTCCTCCACACCAAACTCACTAATCCATGTCTTTATGGACCTTGCTTTGTGCACTGGTGTGCAGTCATGTTGGAACAGGAAGGGGGTCATCCCCAAACTGTTCCCACAAAGTTTGGAGCATGAAATTGTTCAAAATGTCTTGGAATGCTGAAGCATTAAAAGCTCCTTTCACTGGAACTAAGCCCTCAAAAACTACATCTGAATTCAATGATTTGGAAGGGTGTCCCAAAACTTTTGGCAATATAGCGTATAAAGAAAAACCCAAGAGCTATATAATGGGGCTTACAGGTCTGTGGAGGCACATTAAATGTTTGTTAATGACAGAACAATTTTCAGTTTCTTTAAAGGGTGGTCATAAAAAAGCCATTGTCTTTAAATCAGAATATGGCAGCATGACTTAGATTTGCAAAATAGCATCTGAACAAACCACAAAACCAAATGGTGATATTTGGTCATCATACACAGTGCCATGTTTAGCAAAATCCAATCACAGTATCAGAACAAACACCTCATACAAACTAGAGCTGAGGATTTTGGCCCATTCTACAGCTCCAGGACCTCGGAAATTCGTCATTGAGAAAATATGAAATCCACTTTATACCAAAATAGTGTTGAGACTAATCTGAAGCCAAATGTCCAGCAGTTTAAGCAGGTTCAAAATTGGGTCATGTAACACCATGATCCCAAACACAGCTCAAATCCACATCTGAATGGATAAAGAAGGAAAAAATAAGAAGGTGTTGGAACAGTTAAGTCAAAGTCCAGACCTGAACCCTGAATGCTGTGGTGGGATCTTAAGAGAGCTGAGCATAAACAAATCCCCCAATAAATTAGTGAACTGAAGCGATGTTGTAAAGAAGAAGCCCTTGTGATCCGATCCAAAAGACAAGCTACTTGTGCTTTTACTTAAACACATTTCCAGGAAATTATTACTATTTTATTCATTTCTGTCTAGACGTTCAAGGTATATTCATAACAGACCTCAATGTTCTCTTCTTAAACCTCTTCTTCCATTATTTATATTGACCACAACGTAGCTAGCGCTCTAGCACATGCATCTGTGTCATCAGCGTTGAGGATATTCTGGAATATGTGGTCAGATATATACTGCATCTACTTTACAAAGAAAATACTCCTAATGAAGGGAAACTCCAGCTTTACCTCAGTAATATGTTTCAATATGATTAGCATGTACTCTAATCTAATTAGAAAAAGCTTGCTGAGGTAACTTTTGCGAATTTACTTACATTAACTCTATTAAGCTAAGTTTTCTGTGCTAATACCAGACAGGACTAGCCATAACAATATAGAAAGGTGCAAACAAACATGAAAAACTGTGAAAATACAAACAAGAACAACAATGAAAGCTCCAGACACGCTAATGAGCAGTAACCTGAAACAGTTGTGAGCGCTCAGTGACGTGTGAAATGGTCATGTGACTTGCTGGGGCTTATGGGTAATGTAGTTTTCGGTATATCCATCACGCTAGCATTGATTCCAGTCGCTAGCTGGTTGAGCAGAATTCTAGTTCATGGTAATATTAAGATTTTTTTTAGTTGAAATAATATTATTTAAAAGTAGTAACTTTTTTTTTTACATTCATTTTAGTATAATTTCTTCACCATGGCCAGCACTACTTCATTTTAATTCACAATTAAATATCTGATATATCATCAGGTCACAGGGAGCATGTGCCTATCTCAGGCATCATTGGGCATCAAGGCAAGATACACCCTGGATGGAGTGCCAACTCATCACAGGGCACACACACTCATTCGGCAATTTAGAGACTCCAATCAGCCTAGAAGCATGTCTTTGGACTGTGGGAGGAAACCGGAGCACTCGGAGAACATGCAAACTTCACACACACACAGTGAGGGGGAGCGAGACTCGAACCCAGGACGTGTGAGGTGAATGTGCTAACCACTAAGCCACCATGCCGCCACAATTAAATATTATTAAATATAATGTTTCATATTTCTTGACCAGCTTGCTTGCTGTAGCTGCCTTTTTTTCCCCACTGAGCAAAGAGTCTGTCATTTGTTCCATGCAAAAATTTTTTGCCGTTTTGAAGAGTCCTGTGAGGTCGAAGCTCTGAAGAGCTACAGAACAAAGCAATTCAGAAACCAAAACAAAATCACATGGCCCTGTTGCCATGGTAACTGTCATGAGACGGAGGTACATTGGTTTGGAATGAGAGTTGAGAGTTCGGGTGTAAAAGTTTGGTGTGTGTTTGCTCGCAGCGTGTGTGTGCTACTTCTCCATTATCCTCATCTCTCCTGGGTTCAGAGAAAGGAGAAGAAGACAGATATATTCCTCCATTTGCTTCACCTCATCATGAGCTAAAATCACATCTCTCTCTCTCTCTCTCTCTCTCTAGATAGAGTGCTCTATCACTCTCTCTCCTAGTCATTCTCTCTTTTTCTATCACTCTGTATCTCTCTATTACCTCCCCCCACTCTCTCTCTGACTCTCTGTTGCTCTCTCTCTTTCACTCTGTATCTCTTTTAGCACTTTCTTTTTATCACTCCGTATCACTCTCTCCCCCCTCACTCTCACTCTCTATCACTCTTTCTTCCCCCTCACACTCTCTCTATCACCCTCAATCCCTATCACTCTATATCACTCCCCCAACTCTTACTCAACCACTCTCACCCCCCCCCAGCATTCTCTCATCCCTCACTCCCCTCCTCCTCTCTCTCTCTCTCTCACTCACACACACACACACACAGGCATGTACAAATACCTTACAGAAGTCACATGAACTTGCAGGTGTTTTTACACACTTCACCTAATTGACCCCTTTTTACCTCTTCATTCATTCACTCCTCACATGCAGTGGCTGTGGTTTCCTTTTAAATCTGCTTTTCTCACATGAATCATTCTTTTTGACAAGTGAACACATACTGTTCCCAGGATGCCACATGGGGTTATATGATGTCACGTACAATTTCACAGCCTCACATGTCGAAATGCACTTTCAGGGTTTTCACACCTTACTCACGTGATCACACGTGACCCTGGCAAATGTATAGGACTCGTCTGGATCCATTCACCTGTAACTGTAATGCTGTAGTCTTTATTCATTTGAATGGATTTTATTCAGTTATTCAGAATTAAATAGAATACATGTGGTGTGATCTTTGTGAGGAATATAAAACTTGAACCTAAGACCAAATCCTGGGATTTTACAAAGTATAATAAGCAAAAAAAAAAAAAAAGTTCATATAAATGCTTTTTAATGCAAATTCTGATTAGGAAATGATGGAAATTATGCGTATTAAACCTTCTAAAAGCAAAACAGTACGAAACTCAACCCAATTTCTCTAATGCACTTAAAAAAAATCATTCAGAATTTTTTTTTTATTAGAAATACCCCGTTAATTTTTGGACGTTTGTTAAAAGAAAATGTTAGAAGACTTGCTCTTGTGAAATATGAATATAAAACAGAAAAGTGATTTGAGGAGCTGTCACATTCCCTCCAGCACTTATTTGCATACATTTAGGCTTATATTAATGCATTTAGCAGACACTTTTACCTGAGTGAGAAATAAACCAGGTCAGAGATCTGAGGGCTGATGTTCCTGGCACAAAACATCGCTGAAAAGAGATCAGTGTTAAACGATAAAGCAAGCATCTAATGATCTTAATGGTTGGATACTTACAGGAAAATCCAGTGAGGCTTTAAAGTTTTGTTAGAAGGACTTTCTGGTAGTCCTGGGATTTAAACTCACACCCTTCTGGCTATTACAGTAGCTGAGAAATGCACACACACACACACACACACACAAGAAATAAAATGTACATTCTTTCACAAAATCAAACAAAAAATAAATAAATAAACTAAACCTATAAATTAAAACACACACAAACAAAGATGCCACTGTAGCCCCCTGTAATGATGACGATGATGATGATGATCATTCTACTTCTTCTTCTTCTTCTTCTTCTTCTTCTTCTTCTTCTTATTATTATTATTATTATTGACTAATTCTTCAACATTTATTTATTTATTTATTTATTTGAAAATTTCCATAACATTTTAAGATTTTTAGGTTTTTCTAAAAAAATGTTATGGAAACTTTCATTTTTGTCATCAAATTTACAATAACATTTCCACGATTTCTAACTCAGAAAGTTCTACAAGTTACAAGTTTCATGTCGTATTTTTGCTTCTTGTAAAATACATCTCTGTTAGCTAGAACATGGCTTCCTAAATTTTTTTGCTGTAAAATTTGAGGTAAACTCAGGTTTCCTCGGATTTGGTTTAAGACCAGACTTCTAGGAGTGTAAAAATTTCCTTTCCAGTAAAACATCTCAAGTTCACATGTTCTAAAAATGAATAAGTAAATGCGTTTGCCTCTGTGAATTAAGACATGCACGAGTGCACAACAGAAATAATCTCACCCACATGAAGACCAACAATCTATCAAAGGGAATTTATAACTCCTCGTCTGTCAGACGTGTAATTTTGCTGCATTGAGACCAGGCGGAGGTGGGACTTGGGGACGGCACGAGGTTGAATGGGCGGATGAGTCGGTGGTTATTTCTGACGCAGGCTGGCTTGCTGAAGGAATCACTGAAACTGTGATACAAAGACTGAATGACAAATCACAAGCGTGTGATTATTTCTGATTAGTGACGACAAACATTGCCTCCTGAAGTTGCCCCTGCAACACTGATGACACTGATATATAAATATATATATGGAGGTGGAAGAAGCTGTGGCTTAATAGGGAAGCTGTCATTGGCAGCGTTTGGATTATCTATTACAGTTCCATTTAAATCCAATTTATGGCATACAAAATAAATTTGGACACAAATAAACACAGCAGGCATGAATCTAACGTTGAGGTTTTATTGCACCTGAAATGGACTTCCATCTGCAATCGGTTATTTTAAGGTTATGATGAATGACCTCAGGCCTCAAGCCAAAAAAACCCCAAAATGATATGAATGGTTTCATGATTTTGTAATATCTGCATGAGGTAATGCAGGGGTCTTAGACATTTTGCAGCCAGGAAACCTTTCAGTAGTTTCCACTGAACATCTTATTGGAGCCACGAGAGGTTTTTATTTCAGAACTTTCCACCCACAAACCCGAACCTGTTTCACTATTTTTAAAGATTAAGCATGTTTTGTATAATTTTATCAAATTTTATGAGCCTTTTTTTATTTTTTTATGAACTTTCCCATTAGTTTTAATAAAATTATAATTATAATAAAATTGTATTGCGCTAATGGACCCCATTGAATCACATAATAAAACCAATGTAATTCACTTTAAAAAGCTACGAATGGTGTGCCAATGTGAGACGTTGTTGGGGCAATGTGAATGGCACAGTGTGGGGCTAGGTGTGGTAAAGTAAGATAGAGTGAGGCTTGGTGAGACAAAATGGTTTAAGGTGAGCATGGATCATGTTGCCATGGAGTGTGGCAAGGTGGGGCATGGTTGGGCAAGTTGATTCAAGATGGGGAAAGGAGTTTGGCAAGGTAAGATAGACTGGGTCAGGGTGGGGTTCAGTGAGACAAGATACGGGCAGGTGTGATAGAGCAGAGAAAAGTGAGACAGTGTTTGACAAGGTAAGTGGGTCAGGGTTGGGTTAGGTGAGGCAAGATATGGCAAGGTGATACAGAGCAGAGCAAGGTGAGACAGAGTTTGGCAAGATAAGATAGACTGGGTGGGGTAAGGTGAGGCAAGATATGGTAAGGTGAGACAGATCAGAGCAAAGTGAGATAGGGTGTGGCAGGGTAAGAGAGGGTGGGACAGGGTATGGTAAGTTGAGACAGAATAGGACAGAGTAGCTCTACTACTACTATTACACAAACATCACAGTCACAGGAAATGTCTGCTATGTGAAACAACTTACCCACTCCTCTGAGTATCAGTCACACACACTCTTGGTGCTAATTAACTGTGGGGGCTTCAACACTCTCTGATCTGATAATCCTCAGAGCAAATGGATGCGACAAGAGGGGGCGTGAGAGGGATATGACTGTAATGAATATTTTGTTTTAGGAATATATTAGACAAGGTAGTCTAATCTGGTTCCCCCTTCCTCTTTCACTATCACACAAAAAGGAGGTGTCTGAACAAAGCAAAGGTCCATATCAGAATGACCCACAGAACTGAGGCCAGTGTGGGCACCACACACTGTAGGTCTGCCATTTCACCTACTCATGAGATAATTGAGTAAGCAGACAGACAGACGATGTCCATTGTGTGTGTGTGGGTGGCTGGGTGGGTTTGTATCATCTCTGCTTCTCAAACATTGTCTTACCTGAGATGTTTACCATATGAAAAACCTCATCCTCATTCAGCCTTTACACCTAATCACCATATATTTTAATGAGACCTAAAAGCACCAGGTTTTTGGAGCATGTCCTTGCCCTAGACACCCACTTAGCATGTCCCATCCAAACACACAAACAAAAGTTGTCTCATCTTTTTATTAAGTTAAATCTTTATATCACTGATTTATTTCATAAACTATGTTCTGACTGTACCATGATTCCGACTTAATACTCCAATTATTTCCTTGGTTTGTGTACATGCAGACTTTTAAATGTGAGAGTTGAGCCTTCATGAGTCAATTATATTGTGTAAGCAAGTGGCAAAAAATAATAATAATATGAGAAAAGCTTTTATGCTGTAACTTGTAATTAGCTTTCATTCTATTGATCACCCAGAGACCTTTGCACCATCAAGTCATTAAGCAGGTATTGGAGAACCAAATTTGTTCTTTAGAGCTGGGAAAGAGACGGTAGTGGAAGGGTGAACATATTTTCCACCTGTGAAAAGACTGTAGAGGCAAACAGATATGAGTCAAAACAGAAAATGAGGGGTGCATTTATCCAGGGATTATAAGTTAAATTCCAGAGCATGCTGAAACCATCCAAAACACTGGCCATGCATATGCTCTGTCAGTCTGAATGGCACAAGCTGTGAGTTCATGTAAGCAGAAAAGGGCAGATAGTTCTTTGGCTAGGTTCATCTGTCTTTCCTATGATAGGAAAGAGCTGGATGATGGCAGGAAATTTACAGGAGCAAAATGTGGAAGATGCGACTTAGAAGCTGATGCTTGTCTAATAAGCTCAGACTTATGAAATATAAACCATGAATCAAATTTGTAATAAGAAACATAGCCAGTAAATGGTAAACAGCAAACAGTTGAACACATTAAGTAACAGACCTAATACAAAATGTGGGAGGAGACAGGAGTAAATCTAGAACAAGGGCATGTTTCAAAACAAACAAAAGCACACAGAGGACACAAAACAAGCCAGAGGAATGCTTTCACGGCAGGGAACTCTGTCATCAGAGGTCTCATTGGATCTTAATTCCTAAGATGGCATGGAATCAGGTAGCATTACTGCCTCACAGCTCAAAGCTCCATGTTTCAGACCACGGACTACTGTCTATGTGAAGTTTTGCTCAGAATCAGTGAGCTAATAATAAGCTAGAAGTCAATTAGCAGGAACTAGAGGAGCCCTTGAACAGAACCATGTGGGACACCATGCTTTTCTTTGGGCATTTGGATGTTTTCCAATGTTATGCTTTTTAATTACATGGTCAATTACGTATTAAATGAAAATGAGCCAATGGACCATGGAAATGCTAGAAATGGCCTATTTCTGTGGATAGTAAATGTTGAAGTTCACTTTTCTCTGATTACTTGCAAGAAACATTCTGAAATTGGTCTGTTAGGCAAGGGATCATTATTGTCTCTTTATTACTGTTTATGAAAACTGCTTTCTTTTGTTTTAATCAATGTGCACTGATTAGGCAGGGCATGCTGTACAACCTTTCTGATCTGTGCAGGGTAATTATTCTAATCACAGTTCTACAGACAGGTACTAAACATAGTCAGTATATTCAGATCTTCATTTCTCTGTGCACTGCAACTGGGAGACATTTTCCAAATGTTGTGTGACAGCTCATTCTCTCATATGCTTGCCCTAATAACAACTGAAACCTGTTTCCCTCACCTTGTCAAAACAAGTGGCAAATCTGTTCCACTGATTTTACGCCTTGTAATTTTCTGTGTGATTGTTCCTGCATGCTGGATGTCCTGTTTTGCTTTGTCTTTTTGGGTTGCTCTTTGCCTTAAAACTTTAAAACAAATCTTTATCATTAACAATGGTATCTAAAATATATCCTGTAAAGAAAATCTGTAAGGAAAACTCTTTCATCAACATGGTGTATTTTCATTTGCGCTAACACAATGCCATTTGAAATGCTGATAGTTGTGCCAGTGGGAATTCATCTAAGGATGCAGTGTAGAAGTGTTTTAGTCCTACAGTCTGTCCAGCCCTGTTAGTTCCAAAGCTTCAATTTAAATGCTAATAGTTCCATCTCCAATTCTCTGCTATAACTGCATTGCATTCTGGGATTTCTGAATCCAGTGTTTGCAATATCTATTATTTCTCATTTACATTTCTGGCATTTGGCAGATGACCTAATTCAGAGCGACTTAAAATGTATCTCATTTTTTTTTGTACAACAGAGGGTTAAGGGCCTTGCTCAGGGCTACAGCAGTGGCAACTGGGGTTTAAACTTACAACCCTCTGGTTACTAGTCCATTGCCTTAACCACTAATCTACCACATCATTTCTCCTTAAAGTGACATTGAACTCTGCTGAGTGATTGAAGAAGAAGCTCTTTAAACCAGAAGATGTTATGTTTGAGATTGCTCAAATGTTGTTCCTATTAAAACCCATACTAGCAGTAGAGCACTGGCAATAAAATAAAATTGTCCTCATGTGATGTCAGTGCAGTAGACAACATCTAACAAAAATACATCACTAATCAATACATTAGCATAAATCTATAGATGGCATTAAATGCAGTGGTAGCTCAGTGGTTAGGATGTTGACCTGATGTTAGGATGGTCATGTTTTCAGAAGCCACCACTGTTACCCCTGGGCCTGTGAGCAAGGCCCTTAACCCTCCACTGCTCAGCTGTATAAATGAGATGAATATAAGTTAAATGCTATAAATGTAAATTTAATGTCTTTCATAGTCAAGGGCTCCTTTAAGACAAGTGTCTTTAAATGCTGCTACACATTTGAGTATATTTCCATTTGACCGACATTTGAACCAAAACGAACCAACAAATGAGACAGAAAACAATCCTCAAGGCAAAAATCTGAGTAGTTGAAAGTGACAGGCTTTCATTAAGAACCTAATAGTGGTTGTCACTACCAGGAATTTAAGAGTCAATCTTTTAACCTCCAGTTCAGAACTTCAAGCACTCAAGCTCCTATTGCCTAACAATAAAGTGGTAAAAAAAAAAAGGTTTCTGGATGTTACCATAGAAACAATGAAAAAGACATTTGAACAGCGGGATAGAAAGCAAAATTAAAAATGTATTTTTAAATGTTGTAATAAATGTGACCTTTAGACACAGAGTGTCTTATACCCAGTATAGCCTGGGGTGACTGAGCGCCAGACAAGGAAGTAATCAGAAATGAACCATGCTATTCCTTCTGTTGATTTTTCACTCTCTCAGCAGTAAGTTAGCAGTGGAAGTCACGCCCTTTAGACGTGGCAGTTCCACACACAGCATGTGCTGCCAGGCTGGGAGTGTAGACTTTTTTTTAAGAGAAGGAAATGAAAAGGACTTACATAAAGTTCTATGGCTGAGTGATAATAGCTAGTACTTAACAAGACATCTCTTTTAATTAGCCCTTTAATGTCATAGATTGAAAAATGTCTTTGTGTTAAATTGTGTGCTTCAATCTGGCACCATCCATCCATCTATCCATCCATCCATCCATCCATAATCCCAACCACCCACCCATCTACATATCCATCCACATATCCATCCATCTTTCCATCCATCCATCCATCCATGCATAAACCCATCCACCCACCAATCTGTATATCCATTCATCCATCTATCCAAAAAACCCATCCACCCATCACTCCATATATCCATCTATCCAGCTACCCAATCACCTATCCATCCATATATCCATACTGTATATCCATCTTTAAGCCCACCAATCAACCCATCCATCCATCCATCCATCTTTTTGCCACTTCTAGCATTTTTATCAATAGGCATTGCCACAATGGTGTCGACTGAGATCCCTAATGAGAAAGTAGGGACAAGAGTGACAAGAAAGAAACTCTGAGATGACACAAGGAAGAAACCATGAGAAGTACCTGGCCCAAATAGGATCTTATCCTAAAGCCTGAGACCTATTGCAATGTTTTCTAATTATTTAAAAAAGAAATCAATGTTTGTTTGCAAACTTCTATATGTTTTACACACACACACAGAGAGAGAGAGAGAGAGAGAGAGAGAGAGAGAGAGAGAAAGTACTCCATGAAGCAAAGCACAGGACTGGGGGCTTCAAAGCTGCTCTCATCTCTCCCACTCCTCCACTCCTGCCTGAGGGCCCATTGTCACCAAGCTGCCATCTATTCACATGCAAACATATCTGATTAACCTGCCAAGAATCTCTCGGCCTGCTGACGTCTGCAGGCAAGGACCTGTGTGTATAGTACATACCCACTCCCCCAATAACCCCCACCACACTACCACCCACACCCCACCATCCCTTCCAAACCTTTCGACATTTTCAGGTTTGTATCATTAAACAAATAGCTGTGGGTTGTATAAGTTCCACCTTTCCAACCTTGTTAACAGCCAGTCTTTTAGAATATGTCTTTATGAGTTTTGCACATCTGGATCCTGATATGTTTGCTGGCAAAATTGCCCAACCTCTGTCAGGAATGAATAGAGATTATTGTCTGGACTTTACTTAAAAAGCTATTTAGGTAATCAACAAAGAAACATAAATTACCTAACAAACAAACCTGGGTAGAAATGATATATTCTGGTGATTTAAATTGCTGGGTCAAATTTTTGTAAATTTGAGGATCATCAGAGGGTTAAAGCAACTTACTTGTATATACAGAATAAATCAATTAATGCTAAAAAAGTAGTGCTACTTTGTTCACTGTTGATGTTGTGACATTGATTTGCTGCACTTAGAGCTGAGAAGTAGTTACAAGTTTTATGCAAATGCAGCATAAAACAGAAGTTTTTGCTTTTTGAACCAGGCCAGGCTAGCATTGAAAAAAAGTTCCATTTTAATTATGTTTTAATGGTTGAATATAATATTTAAAAAGTCCCCCAGATGGCTAACAATGTGCCATTTTCCTCCTTCTCATCACACTCAGTTTGTAATGATGTGTGTGTATATGGTAGACAGGTACTGAAGGCCATTCTCACTGCAGCAGCAGATTCCACAGTGTGAAGATAATGATGCTTTTGGATAGGTGAGCAGGTGCAGAGGGTGCTCAGTGATACGGCAGACAGACACGAGAGCTCTTGTGCCCTACAGAGAGACACTGGGGTCCACCAGGGCGCAGGAGATGACTGACAAGACACACTAATAAGTTCTTAAAGGGGTGAGAGATACTAAAAGAAAGAGAGGAGAGCTAGTGTGGGCAAAGATGGATGCACAGTGTGGTGTTTTCCTAAATATGGGAAAAGTGCTTCTTCAAAGAAAAGAGCAAAATGACCTTTACAATTCAGTGAGTTTCATTAATATTTATTCATCTGACACAAAGAGAGGCAGAATCCAGTGTATACACATCTGGATCTGGGTTGAAGGTTTCGAGCTAAGAGCGTTTCAAACTCAAACGTCATTATAAGAACAAATCCCACAATGTGGCAAAGATTAGTTTTAATCATGGATTTTGAAGTTTGTGGAACTCCAACACACACATATTTCACCCACTGGGTGTAAAATTTGACTGTTGTTGCTATCACCACCTCTGCACCAATCAATCAACACAATGTGGAGTTGTTAGCTGTTCTGCTTCATGTACTTCACTGGAAAAGGCTTTAGGTAGTAGCAACCCTTAAGAACCACCACTGAACCCCCCCTTTTTTTTTTGGCATTTTGCAAACTGCAGTTAAGGTCTGACAGATGATGTGGAAGAACCTGGAAAACCCTTTGGCATTTTCTACTGGGCATAAATAGAATTCTAAATGTTACAGGCTTTCCCCAACTAAATGTTTTTAAGATTTCATTCCTTTTCCAGTGAAAGATGCCTAGCTTACCTGTATATACACTAATCTATTGATGAATAAAAAATACTACAGCTTTTAAAGAAAATAAAAGATAAAGATTTTAAAGAAAAATACAATTGGAATTTGTTCTTAAAATATGGATCTTAGCTTCCAACATCCTTTAGAAACAACTGGTTCCCTAAACCTTTGGAGAGCGACAGGTGGCCAAATTAGAACCAATTTCCATCCATCCATCCATCCATCCATCCATCCATACATCCATTTTCTGACCCACTTGTCCTATTTAGGAATACAGGGAGCCTGGGTCCTGGAGCCTGTCCCAGAAGACTCAAGGCACAAGGCAGGGGGACAGTGGACAGGATGCCAGTCCTTTACATTAGAACCCATATGGCGTCCCAGAATAGTTCTGCTCTTTTTTTTTTTCCTTTTCATTTTTCTTTTTAAACTCTTTTCATTTTATATCTACACATTTTAAAAAATGATGAGGAAATAAAGGGACAGAGTTACAAGACAGGGTTTAGTGGGAGGGTGGCTCATATATCTGCCTCACCAAAAGACGTCATCCCTGCAGTCACTTGATTAACTATAAACTCTTGAATGGACTTCCTTGAGAAGGGAACTGTAGAGACAATGCCGTCCACTTCAGTTTGAAAAATTCAGGTGATCATCCCCAGATCCTTTAGACTGAACCTGGAAGCTGAGTCATCGTTTAATGCTTAATGGTCACTCACAGCTCTGGCCTGCCTAGAAACTCCCCAGCTGAATACTTCCTAACAGAATATGATTGACTTTAAAGCATTTTTCTAAACTTCAGGTGATGTTTGAATAAGTTGTAGACACAAATATTTTTTCAAGTGTTTCTGGTAAAATACTTAATGATAAAGTAAAGAGGGCTACATTAGAGACAGAGAGATCATAATGTATGTCTCATGTGCCTCTGATTCTTATCAAAGATTCACATTACTTAAGTTTGCTAATCTTACCAAGCAAGTGAAGTCTTTTACAGAATGGTTCTCTAACCATGAAGCATGTGATACCCATGAAGACTCAGAGTGATAGAGCTACATATGGTATGTTCAAAATGATCTTTTTACAACTCCCACAGTATTACCATTAGTCATGCAAATGACATAAAATCTATGAATAGTACTCCTTAGATTTCTTTCAATGCATAATTTGCTCTTTTGCCTCTCCTTCCTGTTCCCCATGGTGTCACAGTAGAGGCTAAGAGAGCTACAAAAGAGTCCCAGACAGGTATGTTCAGCTCTGAAGAGCTCTGTATTATGATAGTCCTCTGGCTCTTCCTGGATCTGGAAAAGACATACCAGACAGCTGGTATACTTGAGATTCAGGCTATGTACGGAACCTGATCTAGTAAGACCTGATAGAAGAGGCATTGGAAAGGTTTTACAAAGTGCTCCAAGATGTTGGCTCTCAGTTCTTGCATGACTGTAATAAGACAGGAGCAACAGGATGGTAGGACCTTCTTTGTCAAATGCAGGACACTGTAATTGCTGGTCAACTGAAAATGACAAACTTATATTAATAACAAGCTCCATGAGTGAAACTGCAGAGATGTTGACTGCAGTACCAACAATCAGAAGGAATGCATGAGGCTAATCATAATACTGTACCGTTGCCAGTCACCTGGGGGTAAATAGTAAAACACTAGACAAGGTCAAGGCCCATTAATATTGGCAGGAAATTTGTGGAGATACAAGTAGAAATATATTGTAAATTACTGCACAATGAAATTCAAATTTCACATATTCCATCTGTGGAGGGTTGGGGTCAGAGCACAGGAGCAGCCATGATGCAGTGCCCCTCGAGTGGGGAAGGTTGGGGGCCTTGTTAAAGGGCCTAAAGGTGGCAGCGCTGGGGCTTGAACCCCGATCTTCCAAGCACTAACCCAGAGACTAACCACTACTACCCTCTAGTTACCAGCCACCCCTTTGCACCCTACTCCTCCTCCTTTTGAAAGAATTGATAGGGATCTTGTTTGGTCATTATTTGGCTCAGCATGGGGATATAATTTCAAATTATCCTTGTGAACTATGTGAAGTGGCTTTGATTTCCAGAGTTGGGATCCCAACTGATTGAGATCTTAACTGATTAGTCACAGTTATGTCACGTGCACTATGCAAACTTTAGGAATTTTTGGGAATTAAAGCAAATTGAACAATGGCCTACTAACCAAGTGGATTAATAGGACAAATGTTCTTTATTAATTCATCCATGATTATGTGCAAAATTGGGAAAGGCCTCCATGTGGTTGGTTTTCTCATTTACATGGCAGAATCTCTGGGGAGTGTTGGAAGTTAGGGCGGAAGTTATTCATATGATTTATGCGAACTCACTCACCCTCTCTCTCTCTCTCTCTCTCTCTCTCTCTCTCTCTGTGCAGTGAGCTGAGCCTGGCATGTGCCCATAAGAGAGCAAAACAGTGTGTTAATGGAGCTGGAAATTTATTGCCCACATTGCCACACATGATGGTTATTTGTGTATTCCACTTAAACGCTGATATTCATAGTTTCTTCACAGCTGTAGCACAGCAAGTTCAGAGATTTATGTTCATGAAGCAAAGCATAGCTGTGTGTTCTGTTCATGAAAATGACTGACTCACCAGCTCATTTATTTTAAAAACGATCTCAATTCTTAGGTAAATTATAATAGTTATAATAGGAACAGTCAGACTCTTAAAAAGAACACTCGCTTACTCATGAGTATACGTGCATGCGTGCATAAGTTGCATGTTAATGAAGCAAGGTAGGAGGAATGTGCCTGCATAATGAAATTATTTCCGAAAGAACAAAAAAAAAAAAGACAAATTCCAACCACATTCTTTGCCTGATTGGACAAACAAGCAAAAGCAGGCATTTTAGCATAAAATGCATACATTGCTTAATGCAGAATGCAATTATAATGAGCCACAGCATTTATATTTCTTGGCACAATTGCAGGTATGTCACAATCCTGCAGTGGTGCATGATCATTAGCTCCTTTTATGGGCTTTTAATGGCAGTTCCTCAATGTTTGAGTTTGCAGCAATGACGGAAAATTCCAGTTATTATAGAGGATTTTTTTCCCATTTTATAAAAGACTCTGAATTGCTTCTCTGTTTTTTATACTTTTATTCTGACTCTTTAATAAAGTTCAGCTTTTCCTTGCGAGACTGGTGTGACGCACATAGCCGAGGTGATGTCGCCCGTTGTTGCCTTGGTTACTGAGGGATTCCTCAGCATGCCGACCGGAAAGACCATGTACGGTAGAACACACACACACAGAAAGTGAGTGAGAGAGAGAGAGAGAGAGAGAGAGAAAGTAAGAGAGAAAGAGGAAAGTAGGAAAGTATAACCTGCACACTGCAGATACTGCAGATATTAGAATGTGAAAAAAGCCTGTGTTCACACACCCACACACACTGCAGAGACAAACGCCTGTACAGGTGATTCCCAGAGAACCTCTGCGTGATGCAGGAGAAAGACAAGCCGAGACAGAAGGGAGGACAAGAACAGGAAATGCCATGTTAGTCACAATGTTGCTCTTTTTGTGTTTTGTGTGTGTGTGTCTGTGTGTTTGTGTGCACATGTGCATGGATGTGATGATTAAAAAACCTTGCATCAGCAAAATGTCACAAAGCCCTGTCATTTTAATAGCCATTTCAAATTTGTGTTTTTTTCCTGCATACATTATTTTTAACAAAATTCCAATTTTCTAGATGCTTTAAAATAAATAAGGCATTCATTACCACCTGATACAAAATATTTTTGAAATTTAGCTTGGTATTTAGTGTAATGGTTGTAAAAGATGCACACTATGGCCAAATAGTGTGCACAACCATATATGGCTTTCCCCTCAAACTTGCTGCAGAGTCTAACAGGCTGGAGAGTTACAGCTTCCCTTCGCTGGAGCTAAGAGGCTCAAACCTTTTTCCACCCTGATAATGCCTCTGTGCAGAAAGCAGCCCTATTAAGGCATGGTGTGGAGGTTACAGTTGCAGTGGAAGAAATCGAGTGTCCTGCACCGTGCCCTGACTCTGACTGAACACCTTGGGATGATCTGGAGCGGGTACTTCATCAACATCCCAGCATCAGTGTCTGATCTCCCTAATGCTCTTGCAGCTGAATGAACACTAATCCCCACAGCCATGCTCTAACATCTAGAAAAGAGAGTGGCGGTTACTATAACAACAAAGAGGAAATAAATCTTGAATGGGATCTTCAACAAGCACATAATGTGATGGTCAGGTGTCCAAAAACTTTTGGCCATAAAGTGTATATGAAAATGGCAAATAATCCAGAGGGTAACCGAAATCAGGATATCGATTGAGGTTAAATTCCAATAATGTCACAATCTCAAGTGATTTGGAAGTGATCATAGCTTTTCCCGAAAGCTTAAAATGCTTGTCTGCTCCACATTAATGTTGATAGGAGTTTTGTAAAACTGAAAATACCCACATATAACTGTTACCAAGATGACCACTGACCCACACAAGGGATCATAAGGCGTTTATATCCGAGTGGAAATATTTTAGCGGTTTTCACATTGCCTCGTGTAATCAGCACAGGTGTTTCACTCAGTAATAAGGCAATTTTGTGACTCTCCACTATTATCACTGAACGTTCGAGCCATCACGAAACCTCTGTGCTGAACACAACCAGAATGCAATGAAAGCCTGAGGACTGTCCCAAATGATTGCTATGATACTCCCTCGATCACTTACATTATTTTACAGAACAATACTCTGATATTCCTTCTTCCCTACAGCGGTCACATGATGTCTCTCTTGACAATAATAATACATCGATTTGACACAAAAAAGAGTTACATATATTCTTTCATAACAACTGCATGAAACAGAACTAGAGCATTTGCCATAGAAATCACATGAGTGTACAAATTGTGCTAAAAATAAAATGATGGGATAATCCAAAATGAGCTTTGGGGTAAGAAAGAGTCACTTCTTTGTCCTAAATATTCACATGTTAATAATTACATGATTTTAGACACATGTGACACTTAATATACAATCTAATATATGTGATTGAGTCCATATATCCAGTGTGTGTCTAATAGAACTGCAGGTAAGTGCTTTATCCTGGTCAAGGTGAATATGGATCCTAGGAACACTGGGTGAGAGGCAGGAATATGACCTGTATGGGATACCAGCCTACCACACATGTTTTTGGGAGGTGGAAGGAAACTGTAGAATCCGGAAGATTCCAAGGGACATGAGAAATCTTCACACCAGAAGTCAGGATGATTACAGGGGGCGTGAACCTGTGGCACATCAGCACTACCTGTTCTGGCATTGTGCTACCTACGCATTTAATTACATATGCGAAGAAAAAGGAATGTGATTATGAGGTACTGAAATCTGCAGCATATTCAATATCCATATCTGATCCAGGTCCATAGCAACCCTGCACAAAATGAGGTAGTTACTCCAAATAAATTAATGAATGACTGATTGAATGAACGCTTTAGCTTTTCTACATCCTTCAACCACCCTATAAGACATCAGTACTTACTGACGTTAACACAAAATGGGTTCTCAGACGCACAACCGCCCAGGACGCACAAAATGAAATGGTCCTTTGGCCGCAGTCATTAGTGCTGAACCTCCTTCTCACATTAGTGCATAATTACTTAATCACAATTAATTTCTCTCTCTGAAGAAAAATCCAGCGGGAACGATTAGCGATGACGCACTTTACTTTAACAGGCTGACTTCATTATGAACATAAGAGGGTTCTCTAAAACACACACACACACACAGTTCCAGCTGGTGTGAGACCAGCCTACATGGAAGATCCCTGATACATACCAACCTACGTGCAGAGAGAGGTGGACAAGCTCAAGTACACTAGCGCACACTCTGTGCCAGAGAGGTTGAGCAGGGAAGCCCATATTCATACAGTTTCCGGCCTCCGCTAGAAGAGAGAGAGAGAGAGAGAGAGAGAAATCCCTTAGACTGTTTGGTGCTAAGGGGATCCCATCTGTATCCTCCGCCCTGGAATGCATTAACCTGCTCTGCCTACCACCCGTCTGGATAAGAGAGAGGGAGGGAAGTGAGAATTATTCCTCCTCTCTATGATTATCTCTCATAGCACGAGCTTGAAATGATGTTTATATAAATATAAAGGCACCCTATAGATAATTAACAATCATTTCATCTCAAAAATGATCAAATTAATGCCTTCTTGTTTGTCATCACTCTGTTAAGTTAAAATGTCTTCGAGGCGGAAAATAAGAGAAATATTATATGAACCCTGAACCTATGAAAAAATTTGTAGAAATTTGAACCAAGTAACAGGATTTCATTTAAATATAATCATGTCCCCAGACTTTAGAATCATTCCTACTGAGGGCTCTAAATATTACAAAATGACATATTTCCATCTAAATTTGATCCTTGTGGCTCATGCATGGTCATCCCATTATGTTTATTTCTTATGATTTAATTAACCCCGCCCATGCCGCTTTGTGAACGCTACATTCACAAAGACAGTGATTGTAGACCTGCAAGTTTCAAGTCACTGTACTAATGAAGTGGTCAGTGGACTTTCTTTTTCTACCACTGGTTGCCATAGTAATAATGTTTATCAGCGGGAGCAGCAACTAGCATTCTAAATCAGATTTCTTGCCGCTAAAATGAAACGTTCTGGAGAGAGACTCCACAGTGTTTATCCTCATCATATTGTACTAGATAAAAGGGAAGTGGTGTGTACTCTTTGTGAAAGATCACGTGCCGTTCTACTGTCATCGGCAGTCGCTCCATATTTGCATAAATTACTAATGTGGACACGCCCACATCTAGTCACCAAATTTGCTGTCACTCATGTTACTGTAAAGTCACCAGCAAGGCAACAAATCAAATTAGTACACTATATTTGGTTTATATTAACAATAGTTTGCTGTTTAACTTCGTTCGAATAGATAAAATCATGTGCAGAAAGATTTGCACAGCAGTAATGATGGCCAAGAATAGTTTTTTGGCTGTTTGGGACTTCTGACCCAAATTGCCAAGATTAACTGCCCACACACTTCCATGTTTAGCTCAGTGGATTAATGCCAAACTGACTAATGACCACGATGCTGTACTGATCTGTGAACTACTAAAAAAATGCAGATCTGAACACTCCACTTTCTTGTTTATCAAATTTCTCACGGAGGAATAGAGGGAAAGACATGGTGTCTTCTCCGCCTACTACCTTATGTCGAGAGCAAGAGAGAAAGAGAGAGAGATACATCATCTGGCTGCTGTAAAGCTGAAGAACAGCAGAATGAATATCATCAGCAACACATTAGCATCAGAGATGGAATCATGTTTGAGAGTCCTGCCTCCCAAATTTTCCTTCATCTCTACAGTCTACATAGCCTCCTTGTTTTATTTCAGATTTAATTTATTTTAAAGTGTCAGTGATGAAGGTTCGAAGCTAGAAATATTGAGGATGTGGGTTCAAATCCAAAAATGGTCTTTTGAAATTGGAAAATTGGATTATTAGGTTTAAAAAGATCTTACTGACTTTATGGAATAGATGTTTGTGCTGGTTGGTTTGATTATTACACACACTGCTCATCTCCTGGGATTTGTTTTTCCCACACAACAAATTCTAGCATTCAGTGATGCAAGTGGAAACACTTTGTACATGAGATAGCTCAGTGGAGAACACTGGTTCAAGCTGACCAGAAGGCTGCACCCTATTAATTAAGAAGAGGAGGAAGCCTTATTATTATTGCCACACATTGCATTACAGTGTAAATATGTGGCAATTGAAGGCCTTGCTCCAAGGCTCAGGGGTGGTAGCTTGGTGGTGCTGGGACTTGAACCCTGGTATTCAGATTAACAAACCAGAGCCATGACCACTTGACCTACCAATGTGACATTTTAACATCTGGGAAGAAGAAGAAGAAGAAGAAGAAGAAGAAGAAGAAGAAGAAGAAGAAGAAGAAGAAGAAGAAGAAGAAGAAGAAGAAGAATGGTCTTTTGGGTTCTTGGGTCCTTTTCTGTTCTTAGTTGACAGAACCAGAACCCAAAAGTGGTCCACTCCTACTGTAGCCCACTGACCTTGAGGTTTGGCATTTTGTGCTTTCTGTGATGCTTTTCTGCTCATCATTTGTAAAGAGTGGTAAGTTTGGTGTTACATTTATGGCATTTTGCAGACATCCTTATCCAGAGCCTTATCCTTATACAACTGAGCAATCGAGGGTTAAGGGCTTTGCTCAAGAGCCCAGCAGTGGTAGCTTGGTGGACGTGGGATTTGAATGCACAACCTTCTGAGCAGAATTCTAATGCCTTAAACACTAAGCTACAGCATCCTGTTAATGTAGAACTTCTGTTACAGTTTCTGTAGAAAGTCTAGCAGCATAGCTAATTCCATATTGTTTCCATATTGAGATTAGTTGGAGATAAGTTGACTACCAAAGTCTGGACCTTGTAGTATAGCTATGTGTTGAGGTACTTTTTCACCTCTAGACATGAGAGCATGATTCTGGCATGGACCTGAGTGCAAATGCAACACTGCATAAATGCTCCAGCGTTGGTGTTACCACACAACTGATGGCTCAGAGGCAACCTATTCTCGATGTCTCAGACATGGAACTGATCCATCATGCTGACTGCTTCTCTAGACACAGTCATCATGGCCTATCCTCTACTCTATCCACCTGGGAACCCTGGAAAAGGCTGCAAAATCGATGTCTTGGTGTAGAAATGTCAGCATTGTCTGCATGGTGTGTAAATTCTCAGTTCTTTGATTCTTTCTCAACCCCAACCTCTGCAATTTTTTGGTCGCTTCCTGCTGGATCACAGTCCCGATCCAGACCTGTAGTCTCAGCAAGTGTCTCCATTTTCATTTCTGGAGGCAGGAATCAAAGATCTAACCCCAGAGGTGCGAGGCAAAAATGCTAACCATGTTAAAAAATACTGCTGTATCTGTAATTATATCTGTTTCAAACACATTTCATGGTCATTCCTAAGAATATATATTTATGTTCAGTTAAATCTTGACAGATTTTCAAGATTTCTAGTTGAGATTAGAGTAAATATATAAACACCTCAATCAAAATCTATAATGAGAATAAATTCACTCTGGGAAAACTGACAGGAAGGCCTGGAGCTGCTTTTGAGCAATTTTCCATAAAGTGACATTTGGGTTTCAAGAAAAAAGGGGGCGTGTGTGTGTGTGTGTGTGTGTGTGAATGCTGTGGAGCATTAATGTATGTGTCATCGCTACTGCTGAACTCTGTGTGTGTGTGTGTATACATGCTGATGATAATGATTATGAATGTGACCGTCAGGAGGTGGGAGGCAGAAAGAAGGCGCCAGAACACTGAGACTACAGAAAAGATCAAACCATCTTCTCTTGTTCTCCTTCCACAACATATTTTAACCTTCTTCTTACCCCCCCTTCTCTCTTTCTCTCTCTCTCTCTCTCTCTCTCTCTCTCACACACACACACACACACAATAATGTCACTACATCATTATTAGTATTTGTACAAAAGCACAGAAAGACCCCCCCCACACACACAGACACACACACCTCCACTTCATCACCCTTTTGCTTATTATCAGTAGTTTTTTTCCATGGAGTGTTCTAGGAAGCGACCCTGCTGTTCAGAAACGTCACCGCATTTTATTTTTACTCCATATTTCTGCCTCAACTCAGCAACAGCTTCTTTCAGACGGAGACGGGATTTTTCCTCCTGTCAGCCACGAATTAAAAAAAAAAAGTATATCCTATTATGAGTGTCTATTAAAAACCACTGATTATCAGTCCTTCAAGTCCTTAGCCACACACTCACACACACACACAAACACACACATATATACATGCATCAACAACAACAAAAAAAATCTGTTCACACATCTGGGATGCGGCAGGGCCGCTGAATGAGAGACACATGTAATGAGAAGAAGAAAGAGATATTTAGTGATGTCATATTGCGCTATTTTCATTCGTCTATCAGTGTGGGAAACAAGTTTGTGTGTGACTGCTCTGAAAATAGTGTTCAATCAATGTGAAGATATTATGAGACTACAGGGACACACTTCACAGCTTCTGTAAATGATGTGCAGTGTGTAAAGGTGGGCGTGTGTATTATGGCTGATGGTGTGTGGTTGTGTGTTGTGAGTCCATTATAGTGGATTTGGGTTCAAATCAGTGTGTGAGAGATGTGAGTCACTGAAGTGAATTTAGTTTAGGAAAGCTTAGTTGAGTCTTCTGCAGGGTTTGGGGTTAGTATTCGACTAACCACATCCCAAAATGATGCTTGATTTTAACACAGTGATGTTCTCAGTCTTTTTTCTTGATCTGAAGCTGTTGACTCATTATCTATAAAAGCAACAATGACTGTATTTCCAGCTCGGGGTTATGTATATAACATGTCTATCTATCTATCTATCTATCTATCTATCTATCTATCTATCTATCTATCTATCTATCTATCTATCTATCTATCTGTCTGTCTGTCTGTCTGTCTGTCTATCTATCTATCTATCTATCTATCTATCTATCTATCTATCTATCTATCTATCTATCTATCTATCTATCTATCTGTCTGTCTTGTCTGTCTGTATATCTATCTATCTATCTATCTATCTATCTATCTATCTATCTATCTATCTATCTATCTATCTGTCTGTCTGTATGTCTGTCTGTCTGTATATCTATCTATCTATCTATCTATCTATCTATCTATCTATCTATCTATCTATCTATCTATCTATCTATCTATCTATCTATCTATCTATCTATCTGTCTGTCTGTCTGTCTGTCTGTCTGTCTGTCTATCTATCTATCTATCTATCTATCTATCTATCTATCTATCTATCTATCTATCTATCTATCTATCCATTCATCTATCCATCCATCTATCTATCTAACTATCTATCTCTCTAGACCTGTGCTAAGTCTAACAGTATGAAGGTGGGATTTCCCTACTCCTACACACACACACACACACACACACACACACACACACACACACACACAGTGGTTTGGTCTATATATTATACAACCATATGATCAAACATTTTTAAACCTGTTCTTTGATTTAAAGGTGTGAGTGTGCATAAAATTTTAATCATCCATCCATCCATCCATCCATCCATCCCTCTATCCCTCTATCCATCTATCCATCTATCTATCTATCTATCTATCTATCTATCTATCTATCTATCTATCTATCTACTCTAGCGCTTTTCCCACACAGGGTCTCAACCTCAGGATATTACACATAAACAGATTAAATTTGTGTGATTGTTCTTATGGTGAATATTTGTAACTTTTTCAACAGGGAAAATATTTAATTTTATCCCCCTCATTTCCTACCAATAGCCCTTCTATTATCACATCATGTAAATGTGAATTCTCACACACTGAGAGTGTTTATTAAAGTTTTAAAATCCATCGTCCAGAGGCTTAAACAATAAATGTGTAAAGAAAAACAAAAACAAATAACCAATAAGAGCCTACTACGATTATCCAGAATTGTAGAAACGGGCCTAGAGTCAATAATGAAAGAAGCAAAACTCACAAGAGATAAGAATTGGAAATGAGATAAAAAAAGGAAGTGCTAGAGGTTAAACACGCTGAGTAAATGAGAAAGAGGTGAAAATAATGGACTGAACCAGGGTTTAACAAGCTCACACAAAGCTGGAAATACTAGCTAGGAGTCAGAGAAACACAAAAGATAATAAGCTGACTGGGGAAAACCTTAGATCTGAGACACATGATACAGATAGAAGATACACATAACAGCCAGGATTGAAAGATGTCTCTCTCTCTCTCTTTCTCTCTCTCTCTCTCTCTCACTCTCTCTCTCTCTCACACACACACACACACACAAACACACAGAGTAAATAAATACATTATTAATTGGGTAAAAATAAGATGGATGGATGGATGGATGGATGAATAGATAGATAGATAGATAGATAGATAGATAGATAGATAGATAGATAGATAGATAGATAGATAGATAGATAGATAGATAGATAGATAGATAGATAGATAGATAGAGAGATAGAGCACACTCACACCTTTAAATTAAAGAACAGGTTTAAAAATGTATGATCATATGATTGTATAATATATAGGCCAAACCACTGTGTGTGTTTGTGTGTGTGTGTCTGTAGGAGTAGGGAAATCCCACCCTCATACAGTTATACTTAGCACAGTTCTGTGATCTCACACTCAGCTGACCAGAAACCCGCACATGGAGGAGGAAGAGGAGGAGGAAATGAAGGAATAAGACAGAAAGAAGGAGACACTGAGGTGGGGGATAAATCATGAATGAGCCGCTTTGGCATTGAGACAGAAAAAGAAACCGGATATGCCTTTATTTGGAGCTCACTATGAGTGCGTGTGTGTGTGTGTGTGTGATCGTGTAGGCAAGTCTGGGCAGTCATACATATTTCTGCTTTTGAATGAAATTAAAACTCTCTCTCTCTCTCTTTCTTAGAAATTAGTCACCCATTCATGGTATTCATTTCTTTGCTGTTTGGTGTGTAAAACTATTCCAAACACTTTATTCTCTGGCTTTATCAAACAGGGCCACTTCCTGTACAACAAAAAGCAGGGGTCAAATACTTTACCTTTTCCTTCATGCTCTTATTTGAAGTTTGTTCTCTGACTTCAAGAGGAAAACATAGAAAGTATATAAGTTCTAGTTGACACCATGATATGAGAGATGAGTTCTGATTACTGTGGCAGTGAAAAATGTGTTATACCACAGCGTGGCAGAATTCTTGGTTCAGATTGGTCAGAAGGTGCTGATTGAGCAGTGCTGGCTGTAGTTCCAGCTGCAAGACAAATCACAGGTCTGTATTGATGTGCTTGTTTACTATAGAAATATGGTTTTATTTCTATAGTAACTGTCATGTCTGTGTCAGAAACGGTGAGGAGCTCCTAAAACCCCTAGATTTTTCCACGAACTACAAGCATGGCCGCCATGGCTGCCTCTTTTGGTGCGTCTCAATTAGCTCCCTAGTTCAGTCAGAAAATCTGTCATTTTAAGCCTTCTCTCTCTCTCTCTCTCTCTCTCTCTCTCTATCATTACTTTTTTTCACATCAGCACCACTATCTTTACAATTTTTCACAACGTAATTGCATCACGTTATTCCTACATGAATTGATCACATTCACTGAAACAAGTATTCAGAAACTACACCAGGTTACGTATGTAAACCCGGTTCCCTGAGAAGGGAACGAGGCGCTGCGTTCCCATAGCGTCAGCAATGACGCAGCATCGAGTTCCCTCGAAAGGGAACACACACTTTGGTGAGAAGCTTAACATTCGCATATATGTATATTCAAATGTATATGTAAACTACATGTATAGAATATATTCTATATTCTATTAAATCTGACCAACCACCACTTTCAATAAGCTAGCAACATATTAGCATCGGGCTTGCAACTTAAACAGTAACAACTCAGTGTTAGAGCTCACATTACACTTTGCAGAACTCTTTGCCTCTTATTGAAGACAGTGACAGTGAATATAGACCCACAATGCTACCGAAGGCCAATGATGTAGGCAGTGAAAATGATCAAATTAGCGATCACTCAGACAGCAAAACGATGTGCCCTCATCATGCTTGTTTGTTACTTCCTGTTTTTAAATCACAACTGGGGAACTAGTGCCTGAAATTCCTGGAAGTGACTCGACCATAACGACTGATCAATAATTCCACCAGTTCAGCACCATGGAGTTTATTATTTTCTTACAAAAGCATGCCCTGTTATTTCCTGCCTTATTCAATAAGTGCTTTGATAAATTAATCTTGTGTTACACTGACCCAGGGCAAGATGTGCTGAGTAGTGCTAGCTGTCAAAAATATGACCTCTGTTTTCCCAAGATCCTCAGCGCATCAGATCATGGACTGCTTCAGGCGAGATTCAGTCAAGATCACGATTATTATCTCGGCTCACTAGCAAACTTGAAATATCCACAAAAGTTGTCCGTTCATAGCATCAGCCAATCAGATGGCAGTAGGACAATACATAAACTCACAAAGATCAGAATGGCTGGTTTGAGTATTTCAGAAAAAAAGGACTAATCTTTTGGGATTTTCAAACACCACAGTCTCTAAAGTTCACATAAAACATGTGGTAGCTCAGCTCACAACTACTAAACTAGAAGGTTGTGAGTTTGAATCCCAGCTTCACCAAGCTGCCACTGCTGGACCTCTGAGCAAGGCTCTTAACCCTCGGACGTATAAAACAAGCTACAAATGTAAGTCACTCTGGATAAGGGTGTGTGCCAAATGCCGTAAAATGTAAATGTACATAAAGCATCCAGTGAGCAGCAAATTTGTGGGTTGAAATGCCTTGTTAATGAAACAGGTCAGATGAGAATGGACAGATTGCTTCGAAACGACGGTAAGGTTAGGGGGAAAGTGAATAAATAACCACTCTTTACATCTGTGGTGAGCTCAGAATGCACGACATGTGGAGGGAGAGAAGAAGAACACATAAGATACCAGTCTTTTCAGCCAAGAACAGGAATCTGAGGCTCAACAAAACTGGACAAACTATGCGAATATATAGAAATTTACAAATTAAACTTAGATTAATCTATAATTTGATTATTAAGTGCATAAAGCAGACTGTACAAACAAATGCTTGCTGATCTGTAACAACCTGACTTGTAGACAAACATGATGTACCTTACATCCCTGTGACTTATCTTTCAAGTCATTGCTTCGATTAAAACGTTGATGTTTTATTTTTAATAGGAAATGAGTGACTCAGTTGTTCAGCGCAGGATGTTTCTGCCTGTTTAGTGAGGAAACATAAAGAAGTGTATTTAAGGCCTGAGGTCTGGCACTTTCTCAAGAAACGGAAAAGCAAATTTGCCATGGATTTTCTTGGCTTTCATAGCCTTAAGAAAACACATATGAAAGCACAACAAAGCCCTTCTGATGTCGTCAAATCAGTGTAGCGGTGGCTTTCCGCAGTGATCTTACCTAACCTAATCTGTGGCCATCCTGAGAGTTGCTGTAAGGAACAAGGCTGCATCATGGCAAAACATGCCCTCTCTGAACATTACCTCCGTTATAAAACAGGGGATGCTGAGGCTCTTACGTAACATTGTCCTGATTTACGGCTTTAAAATTACAGGGCTTTGTTTATTTTATTCTGAGTCACCTGTTCCAGGCACTTCTGTGTTTTTTAGCTGGACTTTTTAACCAAACACTGTGTAAAATGCAACTTTTGTATTATGGTAATATTCAAGATATTAATGGAAAAAAAAAATTCTACTGGGAAAGATTCAAAGTAAAGTACAGTTGCTATTAATTGCTAGGTAGGTGTATTTAAAGAGGTGAAAGCTAACCTTTTTGAAAAAACAAAACAAAAAACAAATCATCCTGGCATCCTCGTTCTTCCCATTTGCACCATGGATTATTTGGAGTGAGGTAGCAATGCATAATGTTTCAAAATTATTTGCTAAGAACATGTTTGGTTCCTAAGTTGTTGTTGCTTTTAATGCACTGCAGTCAAAATTGAGGAATGTTCTGAGGGTATTTTGTAAGGTGTCAGTGAAATGGGGTGGCTTTTAAGTAATCTACAGCCTTGGGAATGATTGTATGTGAATGAGTTCTTTAAGCAAAGTAATGCTTGGAATTGTCACATAGCATAGCGTCACCACAAACATGACCAACATGGATGTCACCAACATGGACCACCAGCACTCCCACCTTCTCAGTCGCCAGTCTTTTAATTATGTTTATCTGTTTTTTTATAGTGTATCTTTGTCTCTCACCCTTTTTCAAGCCCCTTTTCAAGCTCCTCATTGTGAGGACTCCACATGTGATTCCTGCTCATCTCTGATGTACCTGTTGACCATTGCTTGTCTGACTAGTATTTTTTGCCTGTCGAGTTGGATTACATATGTTCCAATACTTTTTTAAGAAAAAAAAAGAAAAAAGATGTCTTTATTATTGCCACACATACATTACAGCACAGTGCAATTATTTTCATTGCATATCCCAGCTGAGGGGGTTGGGGTCAGGGCATGCATCTATACAGTTCCCCTGGAGCATGAAGGGCTGGGGGCCGTGCTCATGGGCCCAGCAGTAGCGGCTTTGAAGTGATGGGGCTTGAACCCTGATCTTCCGATCAACAAACCAGAGCCTTAACCACTTAAGCCCCATTATTTATTTACTTATTTACTTATATACTTTCATGAAGCTACTTTTGCATGTTCCTAATTTTGTGATATTTTTTACATATCCATGCTTTGCCCCAATACTTTTGCATGCACCTATTATCATGACATGATTTGTTGTTCTCACTCTCTGACTTTTGTTAATAAAAAAATACCCTACATTTGTGTCCAATCCTTTTGAGTCTGCTTTAACTAATTACAATAGACATAAAAGACAGCTTTAAAACTAATTACAGTAGACAAAAAAATCCACAGAGAAAAGCAGAAATCAAGGAAAAACAGGACCCGAACTTGTGATGTTTGTGAGCAAAAAATGCTAGTGAAACTAAAAAGCTAGGCGAATAAAATAATAAGAGTACGAGAGGTATAAAGTTGAGGAGATGATGCTGACAGTAAGGTAAACAAGTGCAGAGGCCAGTGACATTATGTCACTGGAAATAACAGACATAAAGAGAAATTCTTCCTCATGGCAGCAGGGCCTTGAGCAGATGAGGTCAAATGTTAGTTGAACAGCAGGGGAACAATGAGGCTGTATAATACTGTATAATGCAGGCTTACAGGGGGCAGGTTATGGAGGGTGCAGGGTCAGAGGAGTTAAGTAATGAGGGCTTACTATGTGAACATCCTCATGTCAGTTGACTGATAGTAAAGGTTAACACTTTGAAATCGAGGGCTTATTCAGCAAAGTACCAGAGCTGGGTACATTAATAGTAAAGAAGTCTCAGCGACATTTTTCAAAACTTATTCTGTCTAAACTTTTCTACGCATAACAGATACAATTAAATCCATTCAGCAAGCAGTTCAACCTGAAGGTGTGGAAAATGTTTTATTCATCAGGAAGGTGTATGGTTGCTAACCTTGCTCTTATCTGCTCACATAATCACAAGATCAAATCCCACGGATCCATGACGAGGACTCCAAGAAAGAAAATAAGCCATGATCTCAGGGTGGGAGACATGACATTAATCTTGTCCCTGTCATTCAGTGCAGTCATGTATGCAGAGCCGTCTTTCAGGTGTTCAGCTTAAGAAGTTCAATAGGATGTGGCGGCTGGTGTAACGGAGGCCTGCGGTAGGGGCTGTGCAGGTAAACCTCACTCCCCTGATCTCAAGAGGCAAACTAGCGACTGACACTAGCAGCTGCAGTCTTTGGCCTCTTTGTTAGAGCGCCCACCTCCCATGCTGGAGACCTGGACCTGGGTTTGAGACCTGTTTGGAGCGGTAGCAAGTAGGACCTGGGTGGGTTACATTGGTGCCGTGACCCAATGGGAGTGAGGTTTAGGGGGGTGAGTGTAACGAAGGCCAACGGTAGGTGTTGTGCAGGTAAACCTCACTCCCCTGATCTCAAGTGGTATACTAGCAACTGACGCTAGTGGCTGGAGTCTTAGCCTCCTTGTTAGAGTGCTTGCCTCCCATGCTGGAGACCCGCTTGGAGTGGTAGCGAGTAAGACCCTGGGGAGTTACATTGGCTTCACATGTCTCAGAGGAAGGATATGCTAGCTTTCACACTAATAAGGAAGGTCTATGATGAAATATATAAATAAGAGAAAATTGAGTAAAATTCTCCAAAACAAACCCCTTGCCCTTACCCCCAACCCTGACCTTTGTAACTATTTGTATGATCTAAGTGCATTGTATCATCTGTGCAGGTCTAGTTCTGGAAATATCCTGCCATTTAAATGTGAATGTTCTTACACTCCTCCCAGCTGCTCTGCACATGTTCCTGTTTTCTCCTTTGATTTGTAGCTTGTCAGTTAGTTTGTAGATCAGTTTGTATATACTGGAAAGCAGGAAGATTCTAGAAGACCTGCCTTCCTATATACTTTCTCTCTACATTGCTGAATGAAGATGTCCTGCAGATCTGGCAGGTGTTCATCAGTCCAGACCTCTCTATTCCTGACCACCAGCCCTTCCTAGTGCATCTCTGAATATTTCCAAGCCAATACTAAGATTTAATATCTCCAGGATGTCCTTCCCAGGGTCTACATCCTGTGAAATACTCATGAAGCAGGTCTAGCTGGAGCTGACCTGAGGGCAACCTGGACCTCAATTCTAAAGTGCAGAAGCAGTGGCTCTACATCAAGTCTCTCACAAATTGTTGAGATGACTGAGAAAACCTGCAGAGGAACCTTTTTCCCACACAATCATATTCTTTTAGTCAGATCGTGGCCAGTGGTAAGGATGTAGATTGACCAAGAAACAGAGCTTTGTCCAGAAACAATAAAATGCAGGTCGAATCAGGACCCTAAACTACATTTACTCAAAGTAAAGCACATGCTAAATTTGTCAAGATCTCTCAGTGTTAATTGCGTGGAGTCGCATATTATTGTTCATTTTTGAGAAGGTTATTCATTAACTACCGTGTAACTAACAGGCTAGGTATGACGACTATTCATGAGTCATTTTGTCTTCATGCACTCATTGCTCTGACGCTACATTGAGATCAGCATGGACATTGTGAACGGTTAGCACCTGATTGTCAGAGAGCCCTGGTTGGCTGTGTCTGAGTCAGCATCTGTGTTTGTAAAAGCCTGCTTCAGGCCTCAGCATAGTCTTCCATCATTAGTGCCTATTAACCAAAGTCCAAAGTCCAGGCTTTCTGTTTGGGTTGGGCTACGGACAAACCCTTTCAGGTTTACGTCAAAGAGGCTAGAATTAGATCCTCACTGAGGAAAATTTGTATTAATAATCCATGTTTTCATCTTTTCCTATCTGCTGACGTTGTGACTACAAATACACAGCTCTTAGTTAATGTATGATTTGGTTTTATTGATGTTCTGGCTAAAGTGCTGATGCAGAATTAAGCCATGTCCCTAGAGCTGCAGTCAATATGATCTAAAAAAGCACAAGGTCGCCTCAGAAGGCCATCTGTTTCTAACAGTGGATGCAAAACAGTTAATATATTAAGCATATAAATGCAGGAGAATCACAGCAGGAGGTGAGGATGTGTGTCTGCGCTTCAGAGTCTCTTTATTTGTTAAAGTGCATTGACTATATTAATAAGGAGAGACAAATTGAATAAAAACAAGGCAGGAGCTTGTTTTTGTCCATCCTCTCATCAAGTAAACAAAAATAATATTAAGTCAGCCCAGTTTGATCCAGTAGTCCAATAATAATGGCTAAATATATTATTTAGCTTAGGGAGGACCATATAAACTATACAGCATTTATTATTGGGCTATCCAAACAATTTAAACAGTGCAGCTAAAGCACTAAAGCAAACAGTTTAGTTCTCATAAGTGATCTCATTTCCGTTTTATTTATTTTTTCTTTATTATTAATTTTAATAATGGCAAAATAATAATGTCTGAATTGTCAACTTGGCTTTGTTGTGTCATTCACAAGTTCAGGGAAAGTTCCAGTAGACCTAATTATATCCACAAAGTTCTCAGTGAAAGCCTATTTTAAAGGCTGTAATCATCAAGATTCAAAAGCTGGAGTTTATGTAAAAGATTGACAGTCGATACAAAGACAAATGGGCATATGATTAGAGAATTGAGCTAATAGGTTTTAACCATTTATAACCATGTACGTCAACCTCTGCCAGTGAACAACCTTCCAAAGTTCTCCCACACCACCCCATTTCTACACTCCCTCCGCTGGCCAAAAAGCCAAAAACAGACCAGCAGTCACTTACCCACTCCATCATGCAATCTCCAATCCTCCATTACCGCTCGAATGATCCAATTATTTCTCATGGTACAAGCTTCCGCACAATGAACTTTCCCTAGATGTCCAAACAGCTGAGTCCCTGGCAGTCTTCAGCTGATACCTAAAGACCTTCCTCTTCCTGAAATACTTAAACTAGCAGTGAAACCAGTATTCATGTATCAGAGTATTGTATTAGTGGGATGTGGTAGCCTAGTAGTTAAGGAGTTAACAGGGGGATGTGGTAGCTTAGTGGGTAACTACTGAGTGGAGGGTTGTGAGTTCAAATCCCAGGTCCACCAAGCTGCCATCACTGGCCTCCTGAGCAAGGCCCTTAACCCTCCATTGTTCAGTTGTATAAAATCTGTACAAGATCTGCCAAATGCTGGAAATGTATTGAGCTTCAAACGCACTTCTGTAAGTTGCTCTGTATAAGGGCGTCTGCCAAATTCCATAAATGTAAACAACTGATATTTTATATAAATAAAAGTCTTCCCTTATCCAGAGAGACTTACAGTACATTTATCTCATTGATACAACATATTAGATGAGAGTTAAGGGGCTTGCTCAAGGGATTTTTGAGCACTAATCGAACATCTTAACCATTAAGCTATCACTGCCCTTTACCAAGAGTAGGCTAGCCTTTGCACTGGCCTGTTTGGATTTACATAGATTTTATGGTTGCAGTCATACATATCACACTCAAGTCAGGTTTTTGACTTGATTAGAGTCCTTGTATATGCAGAGCTTCTACCTCAAGAATCCTTAGGGAACTCAAAACACTTGTTAACAGGTACTTCGCTGAGCCAGACCTAGACATGTTCTCTCCCTGTAGCATGTGTCATTAATGAGTAAGATTGGTTTAAATGAGTCTGTGTTAATTGGTTTACGTCTGTTTTCACAAGGGTTCCCTTTAAATCTCCATTATGCATGTAGTCATCAACCCCTCAGCAGCTAATTTGTTTCCCTGTCCAGGAATTAAACCTGGGTCACACTGGTAAGAGGACAGGATCCAGCCACTGTACCACCAGGGAAGCTCTCCAGTATACACAGAGCTGAAAAGACTACAGTTAATGTTACATTTGCACACTTTTTTTTTTAGTGTGGATCATTAAACATCATGCTTCACCATCCCAGTTACCGTCTCCATGAGGAAATGAATCATGCAACCATTAATATACATTATTCTCAAACATGTAGGCATCCTAAACAAACAGCCAGCGTCACGCAGAGATGGAAAGAGGGAGAAAAAGAACTGATATTGTAGGCGTGATTTTATTTACACCTTTATCAAAGAAAGCACGACCTGTGATTGAAAAGACACAAAGGAGAGTAATAATCTCGGTCTCTCTCACTTTTCTCTCGCTCTCTCCTAGATACAATATGTGTAATAGAGACACAATGCCTGGTAATACTCATATTAATAGCTGCCTTTCCATTTTGTTCTGTGACTTTCATGTCAGCATGCAACTTCTGAGTAATTGGGTGGAGTTCATTTGAAGATAATCACTGTCCAGGTCGTGATCTCTGAGCTTCTATGGGCGTCGTAATGTGTCTTTAGTCATCTAGTAAACAACTCATGCCCATGAAGAAGACCATGGTTGATGTAAGAAAAATTGCATTTTACACAAAGGAGAGTTTGTTAGAGAGAAAAACTGGCTAGATGCAGTTGTGGGCAATCACGAGCAGCTGAGAGGATCTGAGAGATTAACTGAAACTCAAATGTTTTGTGGGATAACAGTGTGTGCTGGTTTGTGTACTTTTACATTCTTTGAATCTGCAATGTGTCTTGGTTGATAGTGAGTCTATAAAATTACAAGACCTTTTCATGTGCTGCAGTTTTCCATCAAACAGAGAAAATAAGCTCTAGTAATGAACATTTTTCTGTAAGTAACTTAGCAAGATTCTTATTCCCCTCCACAAATCTTTCCTCCTATACAACTCTGTTAGGCATATGAACTTTATCTTGCTTATAACAGATGTGTGTATCTCGTCTCTGACAAATCTTATAAAGATTTGGTATGGTTCTCCCATTTTTTAACATCATGGTTCTAATTCCAGAAATTACAGTTTGATTGTGTTTGTATTTTTTTCTATTTGTCAGTATTTGTGTTACAGTTTTGTCTAACCACTGTAATGTAATTGGTCTGTTGTTCACCTGTTCTATGTACATTTGTCTACGTATACCTTTGTGTGTCAGTGTATCATTGCAGATTTGCCCCAGTAAAGCACATGTTGAGTACTGGGGGTAGTTTAGTGGTGTGTGGTAGCTCAGTGGTTAAGGTGTTGCACTGCTGATTGGAAGAAATCCTAGGATCACCAAACTGCCACTGCTGGGCCATTAACCCTCAACTGCTCAGTTGTATAAGTGAGATAATCATCCTGGATTAGGGTGTCTGCCAACTGCTGTATACAAGATTACTTTCTTGCATCTTGATTCAAGTGATAACTGCACTGTAGGAGACACAGAAGTTATTAGACAGAACAATTGCCAGGGCAGATGGAGGGGCAAAATGTTTTGGTCATGTTTTTCAAGATGGTGTTTTATGGTTTTGTTGTAAATATTGTGAAAATATTTCCACAAGCACCCTAATCCTTCCCCAAACCCTAACCCCTATCCCCCATAACCTTCACCCTCCCCTAAACCCTAACGCTATCAATGCCCCCTAACCTTAAACCATATCCTGTAACCCTAACCTTAATATCTAAGCCTATGCCCTCACCTGAACCCATAATCCTATCCCTTACCCCCAACCTACCATAAACCCTAATCCTATAAAAGCCCCTAACCCCATTCTCTAACCTTAAACCATATCCTGTAACTCTGACCCTAATATCTAAGCCTTTGCCCTCACCCTAAACCCTAACATCTAACCCTAATGCCCATGGCTAACTTTTAACATATCAATGAACAATTTATTGACTAAAATTAACCAGAAAAATACTAATAAAATATTATATGCAAATGCCACATTTTTAGTGCTTACATTATCACACACATTTTTTTAAAAAATCATTCAGATGGACACTGGTTAATATGACACTGTTGTACCCTCCCTGCCCCTCTCTGTAGCCCTGTCCCACCTCTGCCTTGACTGTCCATCCCAATCTGCTCTCCTTTCCCACCATGTGTCATTCCCCTCACAGACATAGAAAGAATGAAAGAGTTTGTGTGGGATGTTATGATGAACAGACAAGAGAGGTGGCATCTCTGCGTTGGCAGAGTGCTAATTTAATCTCGGCTTCGTCATGTTGATGTGAAATCACCACATGCATCACGGCCGGCGGCGGGCCTCCGTCACACGCCGTCTGGGCTCTCAGGCAAACGGTGCTCGATTTAACGTGGGGAATTTACACTTAAGTAAACACCATCACAAACAATAACAAAAGCAAGAAGAGAGAGAGATAAGAGTTATTAAACCGATCTCCTTATTACTAATATTTATATTTTCTCTTCCACTATTTTTAGACAAATATAACAATCTTGTCTAAAAAAGTCAAGTTTATTGTTTGTGGTGGGATTAAAATTGATTCTTTTATATTTTGAAAATAGAACATTTATTGCATTGCTATGGAGTTGTTTTTCCTTTCGAAAGCCTTGACACCTCTTTTCACAGTACATGGCTGGAGTGCAAGGATGACCTCACGCTTACCCATGGGGCAGTTGCTTATTTTAGTGGCCACATTTCTACTAACACCATCTGCCAGCTGCAAACGTGGTCATGAGGGCAGGCCTTCAATCACAGAGACACCATGATCCTTGAAACACGGTGACATCTTATGCTTTTTATGAGTTTGGCACTTTCCTTCCTGTGAGCAGAGGGTAAGTTTGTGGGAAGGTTAATGAAATTGAGCTACCCACCACCTTTAGTTTAAACAAACTGACCCCAAATTATTGTTTTTATTGTTGCTATTACTGTTGCTCTACAGCTGCCAAAACTGCCTCAAAAATGCCTAAGCACTTGACTGTTACAGTGGGGTTGGAAATAGATATCAAAAGCTTGCTTTAATTACATTCTTAAGAGATCAGAATTGTGCATTTTATGAATGTCATAACTGTAATGAATGCTGCTGGGTTCACTTTGTTAGCGCATGCTGTATGGAAGAAGTCTTGATTTAACCCCATGTTGTGGTAAGGTTTTATACCTGGTTTTGTGCAAACTAAATAGTGGAAAAAAACCAAAAACATAGTGTAGAGTAACAAAACTGTAGCATAGAGCATCAAAAACACAGCGTAAAGCAATGAAAACATTGCACAGAGAAATAAAAACTGAGCGTAGAGCAACAAAAACATCACATAGAACAAAAAAAAAAACACAGTGAAGAGTAACAAAAACATAGTATAGAGCATCAAAAACAGTGTAGAGCATCAAAAACACAGCATAAAGCAATGAAAACATAGCATAGAGAAATGAAAACAGTGCAGAGCAACAAAAACATCAACAAAAACATTACGTAGAACAACAAAACCATCACCTAGAACAACAAAAACATTATGTAGAATAACAAAAACATCATACAGAGCAACAAAAACATCACATAGAGCAACAAAAACAGCACATAGAATAACAAAATCATATAGAGTAACTAAAATATAGAGCAATGAAAACATAGTGTAGAGCAACAAAAAAAATATGTTAAAGCACCAAAATCATAAAAAAGAGCAATGAAAACATAATATAAAAATTATGGCATACAACTGCTAATGAAAGTGTCATTCAAAAATTGGTCTAAAAAGTCAAGAATGAGTGCTTCATGATTCACAAAATGATTCATTACTTATTGTCTTTTCCTCCAATTTTTTTCTTGCATTCATTAACCTTTTCATTCTTTTCTGCATTAACTCATTCCTTCCTTCTTTCCTTCATCCATTTGATTTTCTCCAGTGCAACCACCAGAAGTGTTTTGTAGTCATTACAATAAGTGGTATAAAAACATCATCATAATCTGTTAGAGAGGATTCAATATCAGTTAGTACTGAGAGCACAGCCAGTGATTCTAGGAAAGTCCTAATGAAGGACTTCCTTGTATCTTGAGTGATGGTGGATTTAAGTCAAGCTGTGTGTGCTAGCTGGGCTTAAAGAGTGGTTTGTTAAAATTAAGACATGTGATGAAAGATGTCAGTAATCAAATGTATATATGATTATAGTGATTTTCGTGTGAAATGCTTCCACAAGTACAGTAACCCTACCCCTACCTCTAATCCAATAACCCTATCCCTTAACCCTAGTCCTACCATTTTACACTAACCCTTTTTCTTAAACCAAACCATATCCTCTAATCCTAACTTGTAAACCTATTCCCTAACCCTATACCCTAAATCCTATCCCTTAGCCTAACCCTACCCCCCTTAACCAAACCTTATCCTCTAACCCTAATTTCTAAATCTATCCACTCACCCTAAACCCTAACCCTATCAACTAGCCCTAACACCTAAGCCTAATCCTAACCCCCAAGGCTAACCTTTTGGCTAATCCTATCCCCTAATCCAAACCCTATCCTCTAACCCTAAACTCTAACCAACTCTAACTAGCCCTAAGACTAACCCAATCCCCAAATTACTAACTAACCCTAACATAACCCTGACCCTACTAACTATCCCTATCTCTAACCTTATCCCCTAATCAGGGTTTGATAACTGCCTTGAGTCGCAAGGCTGTAAGGTCCAGTACCATGAAGCCAGTGGATGGAACACAGCAATGGAGTGAAGTTTGAGCATTTGGGGAGGCTGAAAACAACTCACACAGATATATTCTGGATTGGTTTCAGGGATCTGTCATTGAGCTAGAGAAGATCTGCCAAGATTGAGTTGCAGTAGTCTCTAGAGCATAAGCAACTTAGCAAGCATCTGAGTTGTCTCTGTGGAAAGAAATGGTGCTGTAAAGTGGAAACCTACATGAATGAGTCATGGATTATGTTATGAGCAGAGAAGGATAACTAGATGTCCCTAACTACCCAAAGGTTACATGCATGAGATTGTTCTTTACAAATACCAACAAGCTGAATAATCATTGAAACAAATCCGGACTGCAGTTTTAAAAATATACTCCATGTTCCGTCAAAATAAACCACTTCATCATTCTAAAGGCAAACAAAGGCACTTAATCTTTTGCATTCAGTTTTTAATGACCAGTGCAGGCATCCTCATGTTTTTTTTTTTTTCTAAGGTCAGTAAAATAGAGGGTGGACATGGAGGAATCAACTGCATTCTAACCAGCTCTGTTCATTACTCTGAATATCTGGCAGCACTGCCGGAGCTTGGAATAGCTGGCAGTACCTGAGGTGCCAGTCTGCTAATGACGCATTTCAGATATCAGTGCATGTTTAAATAAGGTGCTTTCTCTCACAACACGATATGGGATTCTTCTCAAAAGAAAATTTCATGCTTTCTTTCAACAGAACACAGATCAGATCAGAACACACCACATGAGAGGGTTTAACAGGTTCAGGCTTGTATTTCATTCCTCATTAAATGTGTGGATTCATTACATGTTCATTAAACCAGTTATGTATGTAGTTTGTGGTCTGGGAGATGATATGTGGAGGAATCATTTCATTATTTTTCATCTTCCATCACCATGCACCTGGATTTACTGCTTTTTTTTCCATTAAGAATTATTATTTGTAATAAAATACAATTGAACTTAAAAACTAAAACAAATGGTGGCCCATTTTGTTGCTCATTCATTCATTCATTCATTCATTCATTCATTCATTCATTCATTCATTATTTTCTTCCATAATTCATTCGACTGCATGCACTCATTAACATATCTTTTCACCAATTCTTTCATTCATTCATCCCTTTATTCATTCATTCATTCATTCATTCATTCATTCATTTATTCACACATTAATTTTATTAGTCCGAATTTTATTTATTCATACCACCTGTCCTTTCTTTCTTCCTTCACTCAATCAAGTGTTTCCTTCACGTTCCATTACAGACTCATTCATTCATTCATTCATTCATTCATTCATTCACACAATCTGTTCCTCCTTTTTTGCTTTGTTCAGTCATCCAGAATTTCTTTCATTCATTCATTCATTCATTAGCTCATCTACTCTGTGTGTGTGAAGATCCTCATATGTACCTCTGTAGATGTGATGATTACAAAGCAAATATTACCCATATGCTAGAGCAAGCTACATTCACACGTTTGAGTTTAAAAGCAACCCGAATAGAATACAACACCTTTATCTTTAGCCAGAGGGCGATGGCTCTATCTGAAAGTGTGAGAGTTATTACAAGGTGCCACAGAGACAGGGACTGTGACATTGTGTTTTCAGTGACTGTGTGGGGCTGTGTATGTATTTCTGTATGTGTGTATATACAGTATATTGTGTGTGTGTGTGTGTGTGTGTGTGTGTGAAAAGACCCACGCTAAGTGTCCCAAATAAACCATGGCGTATGAGCTGTGTTTCTGAGGTGATGCGTTCTGTTTTCTAATAATCTTCCAGGTACTGTATTTAGCTCTATCACTTTCACTTTGTGTGTGTTTGTGTGTGTGTGTATAAATACCTGGCTAGCAACTCATGTGCCATAAATAAAAGTTGGCCCCTAAACCACAGAGGAAATTCAGCACTTCCGTGTCGCTCGTTTTGGGCTTATTTGTTCAGAAACCATTGATGTTCACGATCTCAGTGCTCAGAATAGCTGCCAGTACCTGAGGTGTCAGACTGCGAATGACGCACTTTAGATATCAGTGCATATACAAATAAGGCGCTTTCTCTCATATGACGCAATATGGGATTCCTCCTGACTGAGAAATGTTATATTTGTTATTCAGAAACAAACAGAACTGCAGTGCAGGCTGCGATGTGTTTGTTGTGGTCAGGGTTTTAATTGAATTCCACATTAGAAGTTTGCGTTTATTTGATTTCCATTTAAATAGCATGTTTTGTGACTTGAGACCTGGAAGGTGTGGAAGTTTTCTCCTCCATGACTATGCACCATCATCCAAACCTTTGCTTTATTTCTACTTAACTCTTTTTCCCAGAAGCCAAAATGTAGAATTCACTCCTGTTTTTCTTTGTCCATTTTCAGTATTGAATGGATTTGTCATGTCACACTCCACAGTGGTGACTAATATGAAGCTCATATGAAATTAGACATGTATAACTTTCAGAATTTGTAGTTTTTTTTATAAGTATTTCTGTTTTTACCTAGCCTACTAGGGGTGATATAGACCTATATAACTTTTTTGTTTCTCTCTTCAAAGTAAATGTTGATATCAAACCCATTTCTGCTTTCTGAGATGCCCCCAAGTGCTTGTTCATAAGCATCTAAAATTTCAAGGTTCAAACACTTCAATTCTGTGTAAAGTTGCCAACAAACAGCAAAGGAACACACTGAAAGCCAACAGAGTTTTGACTCATTTTATATCAGACTCTCAGTCAGAAAATCCTTCATTTTATTTAAACTGATTGAAAAATGTCCCATAAGTCCCTTCCAATGCCAGTGTACTGGTTCAGTGGTTGCTCTGTATGGCAAAAAACCTTAACCTTGAACTTTGTCCTAACTGTGAGTACATTTGGATAAAAGCTTTCCCAAATGAATCAGAATAAATGTAGTAATAAATCAGATTCACCTTTGCCTCCTTTAAAGAATCTTCTGGAATGGTTCCTAACCAAAAAAAATACATTTTATTTCTCATCACAGTGCATACGGTTACATCTGTGAATAACAGAAGAGAAAGTTCTTTTATTTGAGTGATATCCAGCATGGATTATTCAGCACCCTCTTTCAAAAAAAAATGGATCTTTTGGATCTTTTGTTCATAGCAAGGTTCCATTTGGACCGCTTTTCATTTACATTTATGGCACTTGGCAGATGCCCTTATCCAGTGCAACATATAAAAGTGAGAAGTTTTTAGACTTTCTAATAGACAGTCATTATTGTCGTAGAAGAAAAAGTTACCTAGAGAACTTTTAAAGGGTTCTATCTGGTGCTTCATCTTTTCTATATTCTATATAGAACCCTTTTTACATTACAAGGTTCTTTTTAGCCTGGGAAAAGGTTCTGTGTAGAATGTTCATTCATTCATAATTTGTTGAGTCACTTCTTGTTATATTAATAGTAATAATAATTATGGAACAAATTGAATGCAGAGAAGCAATTTCAAAAAATAGCAGAATTATGTAAATACATGGATAAAGCAAAGTTCTGCCCAAAGAATCATTGTGCCAGAGGTAAGTATAGAACCCACAGGTTCTATAAACCCCCTGAATTAACTTTTTTCTAATGTTGTACATTAAACCCATAATGGTGTCTCTGGGCAGCTCTTAAAGATTTTTAAGGGTTCTACATTTTTTTATTGATATGGTTAATTAGAGAAACAATTACAAAAAATAGCAGAATGATGTAAATACACTATATTGCCAAAAGTATTCGCTCACCTGCCGTGACTCGCATATGATTTGAGGGTTCAATATGACGTCGGTCCACCCTTTGCAGCTATAACAGCTTCAACTCTTCTGGGAAGGCTTTCCACAAGGTTTAGGAGTGTGTTTATGGGAATTTTTGACCATTCTTCCAGAAGCACATTTGTGAGGTCACACACTGATGTTGGACGAGAAGGCCTGGCTCTCAGTCTCCACTCTAATTCATCCCAAAGGTGTTCTATTGGGTTGAGGTCAGGACTCTGTGCAGGCCAGTCAAGTTCATCCACACCAGACTCTGTCATCCATGTCTTTATGGACCTTGCTTTGTGCACTGGTGCACAGTCATGTTGGAAGAGGAAGGGGCCAGCTCCAAACTGTTCCCACAAAGTTGGGAGCATGGAATTGTCCAAAATGTCTTGGTATGCTGAAGCATTCAGAGTTCCTTTCACTGGAACTAAGGGGCCAAGCCCAGCTCCTGAAAAACAACCCCACACCATAATCCCCCCTCCACCAAACTTTACACTTGGCACAATGCAGTCAGACAAGTACCGTTCTCCTGGCAACCACCAAACCCAGACTCGTCCATCAGATTGCCAGATGGAGAAGTGCGATTCGTCACTCCAGAGAACGCGTCTCCACTGCTCTAGAGTCCATTGGCGGCGTGCTTTACACCACTGCATCCGACGCTTTGCATTGCACTTGGTGATGTATGGCTTGGATGCAGCTGCTCGGCCATGGAAACCCATTCCATGAAGCTCTCTGCACACTGTTCTTGAGCTAATCTGAAGGCCACATGAACTTTGGAGGTCTGTAGCGATTGACTCTGCAGAAAGTTGGCGACCTCTTCGCACTATGCGCCTCAGCATCCGCTGACCCCGCTCCGTCAGTTTACGTGGCCTACCACTTCGTGGCTGAGTTGCTGTCGTTCCCAACACTTCCACGTTCTTATAATACAGCTGACAGTTGACTGTGGAATATTTAGGAGCGAGGAAATTTCACGACTGGATTTGTTGCACAGGTGGCATCCTATCACAGTTCCACGCTGGAATTCACTGAGCTCCTGAGAGTGACCCATTCTTTCACAAACGTTTGTAAAAACAGTCTGCAAGCCTAGGTGCTTGATTTTATACACCTGTGGCCATGGAAGTGATTGGAACACCTGATTCTGATTATTTGGATGGGTGAGCGAATACTTTTGGCAATATAGTGTACATGGAGTATTGCCCAAAGAATCATCATGCTAAAAAGGTGCTATAGTGACTACAAAGGTTCTTTAGAGATAAATAAAGAACCCTAGGCTTCTATAAACAGCCCCAATGAACCTTTTGTAATGTTGTACATTAAACCCATAATGGTTTCTCAGGACAAGATTTTTAAGGGTTCTACATCAAGAGTTTTTTTTTTTTTTAATCTATATATGGTTCATTATTAAATGATCTGATTAAATTAAAGCCTGTAGGATCAGAAATGTAAAAAAAAAAGTTTACTGATAATTGGAGTCACCACTTTATTGTAAAGTCCAATCTACTTAGATGATTCATAGAATTAATTAAGTCATAAAATTGACCCTTAAAATATGACTAACTTAGCTAATATATCTGGAGACTAAGTACCATAATCTGAGCTGGCAGATGCAGGAGCTAGCACTTGAAGCCAAAAGAAAATGAAGGATAGAAAATTCAGTCTGAAGAAGCAAGCAATTTTCATTTTTTTCAATTTAAAAATGTTATAAAACATTAAAAAAAAAAGCACAGCATAAAGAAGTCATAATATCATAACACGTGCATGGGATGTGGACTTTTATTTGGCTTTTTGGTATCTTCAAATTAACATTTTTATTTGTCACATACACGATCATACACGGTACGACATGCAGTGAAATGCTTTTTTTATGACAGTCTGTTACAAAAAAAAGAGAATTAAGATGAAAATGGAATTTAGAAGTAAAATTAAAGAGAGTAAAATTGGAATAAAATGGAATTAGTTCTAAAATAAAATAGCTCTACGAGGTGTTGGATTGATGATCGGAAGGTTGTGAGTTCAAATCCCAGGTCCACCAAGCTACCACTGCTGGACCCCTAAACAAGGCCAAATGTATAAAATGAGATAAATATGTAAGTCACTCTGGATAAGGGCATGTGCTGAAATGTAAATGCATTAGGCAATTCTGTTGTGCCAACTAAATTTACTTAGGTTAGGTCAACTTCATTTATAAGTAAAGTAAATTTGTTGTACCAACCCTATTCATTTAAGTTGGCTCAACCTTAATATGTTGGTTCAACACTATTAAATTATGTTGGACCCAACTGTAGTAAATAAGTTAAATGAAACCTAGTTAATTAAGTTGACTGAACCTAAGCACATGATGTTGGGCCAACAGAATTCATTAATGCTGAAAGAAAACCTTTAATTTACATGGAAATTCTTTCCATGATTTAATTAAGTTCATTCAAAGAGTTATTTTTCTGAGTATATGAATATAGTATTGGAGTTGTTGTATTGATAAGTAAGGATAGAAAATATGCACAAATTTGGTACTAATTTTAACTACTTGAGTTTTGTTGTGCAACAAACTGTTCATCTATCCATCCATCCATCCATCCATCCATTCTCTACACTGCTTAACCTACTGGGTCTTGGGGAACCTGGAGTCTATCCCAGAAGACTCTGCACAAGGCAGGGTACAACCTGGACAGAATGCTTGTTTATCACAGGGCACAATCACACACACTCACACACCCATTCACACACTATGGACAATTTATACATGCCAATCAGCCTACAAAACATGTCTTTGGTCTGGAAGAGGAAAGCAAAGTACCTGGAGGAATCCCAGGCAGGAATCGAACCCTACTTTGGAGGTCTGAGTCAAAAAAGCCCAAAATGTTAATTTACTAGTTCTAATATTGCAATAAGATTAATGTATAAGCATATAATCATGATGTTATAGAACCTTAAAAGTAAAGCTCATATCAGTAAAATACAATCCACTGAAGTTCTTATGATGGTTCTTATGTATATTGTTTGTAAAGTGCTGATCACAGTTTTTAATATATGAAAAAAAAACTTTATTAAATATTACACTGTCATTATTCAATTAAATAAGTTATTCTTTCTTTCTCTATCTGATAAGACTGAAGCACCCAGCATGGTACACAGTGATGAGTGTGAAAGTGGCACTCTCTAATAAATCAGAGTGAGTGCACCGCCTGGTTCTGAGAGCATTTTGCTGCATTCTACACTCCACACAATGGGAGTCAATTATCACCAAAAAGAACAACAATAGCAAGATCCCATTTAGTGGTACACTCTTCTGTCCAGCTTTTCTTCCCAGTCTTCTCATTAGGAAGGGAGGGAGGGAGTGATCCTGAACAGATGAGTGTACTCTCGGATTCTGAGTCTAGCTTTAAAGCATTGATTTGACGGAGGCCTTATTTTCTGTCATTTTGTACAAGTTGTACTTCTAGTCTAGAAACTTCAGGGGAATGGTGCTGTTAGTGTGTGTGTGTGTGTGTGTGTGTGTGTTTGTGTGTGTGTGACTGGTTATACACTGTATTAGAAAAGAGAAAAGCATTTTGGGGTGTATGTTTGGGTTAGAAATTTGTAGAACTAAAGATGGAATTGTTTTGATGCTCCAGCTGTAGCTTTGGATCTAATACACCTGATACAACAATATATTATCTACTTCTAGCACATAAGTCACCAAGAACTCCTAGCTGATTTTCCGTGGACTCTGCAGGTTATGCCAGAAATCATTTTTATAGATTTTATCTCATAGGTGGAACACTTTTTTGACTGAAGAAACTCTGTGCTCTAGACTCTCAAAACAGGAGAAAAAATATTAACTAATATGACGAATCAGACTGAAGACACACTTCTATCTACCAGTCAATCATGACTCGTTCTGGATCTTGCCTACAGACCATCAGATCAGTATTTAAAATGGGAAACCACTTAAGATGCATCCAGAATCTTGTACTTTGACAGTACCTATGGCATTCAATTTAGTAGCTACTGCATTTGATTTAGTCCCTACTGCAATTGATTCAGTACCTACTGCATTTGATTCAGTACCTACTGCATTCGATTCAGTACCTACTGCATTTGATTCAGTACCTACTGCATTCGATTCAGTACCTACTGCAATTGATTCAGTACCTACTGCATTCAATTCAGTACCTACTGCGTTCAATTCAGTACCTACTGCATTTGATTCAGTACCTACTGCATTTGATTCAGTACCTGCTACATTTGTTTCAATACCTACTGCATTTGACTCAGGACCTACTGCATTCAGTTCAGTACCTACTGCATTTGATTCAGTACCATGCTACATTTGATTCAGTCCTACTGCATTCGATTCAGTTCCAGTTGATACAGGTCTACACCTACTGTGCTCAATTCAGACATTTCTGCATTTGATTCAGTACCTAGTGCTCATCGATACAATATGTACTAAACAGGATATGTGTGTAGTATGAATACAATCTGAACATAGTACATCAACCATGATAGGATAGTCCTGTGACCTATGATGTCATAATAACATTCAACAGGTTTTAACTGTCAACACATTTCTAAGGTTTTGTTAAACAAGTACAGTATAAGCACAAGAAATGAACAACATGTAATACCTATAGGTGCTACACTAGCTAGCTCTTCCACACCAGTCCCATTGCATTATGGGATAACACAATATGCATCGGATCCATATTTCAGAAGTTATTTCTCACCTACTGTTTTATGAAATTCAAATAACCTACTGATTTGGTGCACTGCTTTTCAACTACTGCACAGCAGGCTAGTATGTAAGATATTCTGACACAGCTTTAGCTCACCTGCATGTAGTTCACACACTTTTGTCTCCTCTGAGACATGTCTCCACGTTTTTGTGGTCTTTAAAGAGGTGATATTATTAAATAATGACATTTTTATATATTTATTATGGGTCTCAAAAACATTCCATTACATGTTAGTGTATTTTGAAGACACCATTATGTGTCACATATACATTAGAGCAGAGTGAAATTCTTTTCTTTAGACATTTCAGCTTGTTAGGAAGTGTGGGTCAGACATGATAGGACACTCCTGGAGCAGAGAGGGTAAAGTGTCTAGTTCAAAGGCCCAACAGTGCCAGTATTTGCAGTATTCGGGCTTGAACCTCTGACTGTTTGATGAGTAACCCAGAGCCTTAACTATTGAGCCACCACTTTCCACGAAATCATACAAGAATTCAACAAGGTTAAAAGTTAAGTTTCTATTTGTCCCTTATACCTAATAAGCTAGCCCGAGGTGATACTGGCAGGCAAACACTGTCTGAGATGATATGAGGAAGAAACCTTGAGAGGAAGCAGACTCAGAAGGGAACCTCATCCTCATTTGGGTGACACCGGACAGTAACTAACTAAACTAAATGATAATAATGTCCTTTCTTCAACAGTTTATGTCTGTAGTTCTGTATCAGGCTTGAACACTAATTTCAGATTGAAATGCTAATTGCACTCATGTACCTCAGCTCTAAATATCCTCCTATACCATGGAGTACAAAATGACAGATCAGTTCTCTTTCTCACAGGGAAGATAACTAAACTGAGCTTGTATCTTAACTTTCTGGCCACAATCAACAAAACTATTGAGTCTATGCTGTAAATAGAGTTCTAAATAATGGCACTAACCCAATAAGCAATATCAATTTTCAAGCTTATTCTAGGTTGCATATTGCTTGATAATGATGTGAACCTTTTTTTTTGTGAGTTCTGCCCTCTGAAATAAGGTGTTGGTAATTTTGTAATTATATAAGCTCAAAAAGCAATCAAGGTTTCAGCTTTTCTAAAAATGCTGTCCTTTTTTGGCCAGCCTAATGCTCTTTTCATAATACTTGAATGCAGAATATTGAGATCTTGATTAAAGTGTATATCTCGGTGAGCTGTTCTGCACTCATGCTAATTTTATTTCTTCATATTTGTTCCTTACCATCGAAAATTATACTTTAGCATTTAAAACAGGGTTGAAACCCAGGTGTAGCAGGATATAAGAATGGCTAGCATTAGCGTTATGTGTCATTTTTGGAACAAATCATTACTTGATATGTCCAGATTATGAATTGATTTGTAAAACAAATGTGTAGTATGTACGTAGTATGCAGTATGTTGTCACATTAGCCGCGCTTCTGTGAACAAGTGCTAATTTGCATAGCAATCAGCCTCTGTTGTATCTTCATTATTGTTATGTCTAATGTCTTTGATCTCTTAGCTCAAGTGTTATTTGCTGAAGTAGTAATGTGTTGTTTGTTTGTCATGCCAGCGAATGTGTTCTATCTTAGGTTCGTGCTCACCATTTTGATTACATTCACATTCTTTTCCAGAGCGACTTACAGAAGTGCCATCTCCTGATACTGTATGTTTTCATTAGGTCACAGATTAAAAATCCCATTAGTCTAAAAAAAAAAGCACACTCAACTCAGGTACTTCAGGATAGATAGATAGATAGATAGATAGATAGATAGATAGATAGATAGATAGATAGATAGATAGATAGATAGATAGATCTACGGACGGACGGACGGACTGAGGAATGGATAGATGGATGGACAGACAGATAACAAGACAGACAGACAGACAGACAGATAGACCTACGGATGGACGGACGGAGGAATGGATAGATGGATGGGCAGACAGACAGATAACCAGACAGACAGATAACCAGACAGACAGACAGACTTTACTGCTCTCTTGAAGGAAATTCCTGTGTTACAGCAGCTTAGTCAGTTACAAGATACAACACATACACAAAAATGTAAAATGTACCAGGAAGAGTTAGGTCTTTAGTGGTTTGATGACAATCAGTGATTCCTCTGTTCGGGCATCATGAGGAACTTCCCTCCATCACCCCTGGGCCAGAATCGAGAAGAATCTTGATGCGTTCCTTTCTTGTAACCTGAAAGATAATGGGAGCAGTCGAGCAGGGCTGGAGGAAAAGTAAGCCCAGTGGGATCTGTGGCTAACCAACAAAACAGAGCCGGATTAGTGCTGTGTGATCAAGCACATTGTTTCAGGGTCAAGCTTTGCGTCTCAGTGATGCCATACAAATAATTCTTAAGAACAGCAATATTCACGGAATGTAACCTACATCTTACTATGGTAAGCTTAAGTTTTGATTTTGATTATTTTCTCATTATTTGCGATGTTAAGATATGTTCTTAAGACTTGATTTAATTTCATGGCGAAAACAAGCTTCTACAAATTTAATACCTGTCATTTGGTTGTATTATGTACTTTATCTCAAAGTGACTAGCAGGCACATGATGACGCAGGATATTACGATTACTGCTTGTCACAGTGTACAAAATCCCAGTAAAATCTTGGCTGAATTATGTGGTGATTCTGTGATAACGATCTCCATGTCAGCTTATACGATGAAGCGACTCAAATGACCTCTGATTGAGGAAAATGATTGTGTTTTGCTTATGTCATCAGTCACAACCGGCTCGGATAAACACAAAGCCATTTAAAGTGAGCTTGTGGCAATACAGATATTTCTTTACTGACATGTTTCTGTTTATGTTTGTTCAATTACCATATTTCTAGCTGTCTTGTGAGTTTCACGTCATCTTGAGTCGTTGTCTGTTTGACCTTGTGTTAATCAAGTGGTGTCATCAGTGGTGATGATCAGTGGTGTCTGATTAGTTTTACATTGCCCACAATGCCAGAGAGAGAGTGATGCAGCGGTGCTTTATTCCTTTAGTCTTTCCAGCTCTCTCACCTCCATATCTCTACCTCTCACTCAAACAGATCAGCTTTAAAAGCTTCAAATTCCATGCTACCACCACCTCCATCTTCTCAATCATTAGCAAACTGCATTGCATACTGGAAAGTTGAGGCCAGGGGTTGCTGTCTACGCAACATCTGTCAAATGTTTCATTGCTCTTAAAGAGCTTGCACTTCATTGCTCTTGTTTTTCAGAGCTAACATCAAAACATGTTGTAATCCTTTACTATTGGACCTACTGTTGGTCATTCATTGCTCTAGAATTACTGCGGTCTGATCACGTTCCTAAACTGCTACAGTCAGGTTCTAGAATAAATATTGATGTTACATGGACTCAGTGACCTACTGCAGTTAGGCAGTGTTCTAGAATGACTACAAAGTAAGTCAGTGCCTAGAACTATTAGAGTTTTAAAGTGTTCTAAAACTACTAGAGAAGGTCTGTCACAAGCGTACCAGAGCTCAAAGAATCTGTCACTGTTACAAGCATTTTAGAATTATTATGTCAGTCTGTTTCAGGTGTTCTAGAATTACTACAAGTGGTTTTGTAAGTGTGCAATAACTGCTAGAGTTGGTCTGTGTGTTCTAACAGACAATCAGTGTTCTCTAATTCAGTTTGTTTGTTGGTCTGTTACAAGTGTTCTAGAACTCCTAAAGCCAATCTGTGTTACAAGGGTTCTAGAACTCCTAAATTCGGTCCGTGTTACAAGTGCTCTAGAATTCCTAGAGTGTTGTCTCTGTTGCAAGTGTTCTAGAACTCCCAAAGCCAGTCTGTGTTCCAACTGTTCTAGAACTCCTAACGCTGATCTGTGTTACAGGTTTTCTAGAACTCTGTAGAACTCTGTTCTAGAACCCCTAAAACCAGTCTGTGTTACAACTGTTCTAGAACTCCTAAAGCAGGTCTGTGTTACAAGTGTTTTCTTGATCTCCTAAAGCCAGTCTTTGTTACAAGTGTTCTAGAACTCCTAAAGCAAGCCTGTGTTAAACGTGTTCTAGAACCCCTAAAGCCAGTCTGTGTTACGACTGTTCTAACATTCCTAGAATCTGTCTCTGTTGCAAGTGTTTTCAAAATCCAAGATTTGGTCTGTTACAAATATTTTAGAACTACAAGAATCTAGAATCTTCTAGAGTGGTCTGTTCCAGAAAAACCTGAGTGGTTGTCCCTTACATCTGAGATCACTTAAATTGTTACTAAACCCAGTTATAACTGTTCTAGAAATTGCTCTGTCCTTCTGTGATTTCAGAGCTGCACACAACCTCTAAGATGTAAACATGTCGTGTGTTTCAGTGTGGAACTTTCCTTTAATGAGCTCTAATGTGACTGCAAGGTGCTTTGTGCTCGGTTTCTCTACGTGTCCCCTCTATACAACAGTCTATTACCCTGCTCTCACTTCCTGTTCTATTCCTGTAATATCTTCAATTATTTGCAGCGCTTTGAGCAAAAGTAAACAGTCTGTTTTTGTATGTTAATATTTCAGACACTCAAGGTGGTGTGTTGTTGAAGTTATTGAATATGCGGTAAAAAATAAAGATGACTAATGGACAGATGTTTACCGATGTTTAGTGATGAATGATGAGCTCCTTTCTGTAGACTTCTAGAAATATTATTGGTCCTTGTTCTAGAATTTCTGCAGCCTGGTAGAGTTTTTTCATTGCTACAGACAGAGCGTGATCTAAAATGGCCACAGATGTGAGATTTCCAGAACTAATAGAGTCAGTATGTGTTAAAGGAGTTCTAGAACTTCTAAAGGCAGCCTGTTTTACATGTCTTCTAGAACTTCCAGAGTCAGTCAGTATTCTAGAAGTTCTAGAACTATTAAAGTTGGAAGTGTTCTAGTACTAATAGAGTCGGTTGGTGTTGCAAGTGTTCTAGAATTATGTTATAAAGGCCTAATAAAGTTGGTCTGTGCTGCAAGTGCTCTAGAGCTCCGAAAGTCAGTTTTTATTGCAATTGTTCTAGAACTACTACAGTTGGTCTGTGTTGTAAGTGCTCTAGAACTCCGAAAGTCAGTCTTTATTGCAATCATTCTAGAGCTAATAAAGTTGGTCTGTGCAGCAAGTGCTCTAGAACTCCTAGAGCTGGTCTGTGTTGCAAGTGTTCTAGAAATCCTAAAGTCAGTCTGTTACAAGTGTTCTAGAATTCTGACAGTCTGACTGTGTTGCAAGTGTTCTAGAACTACTAGATCAGTTCAGGTTGTTTATTAAATTTCCAGGTCACAAACTTCTTTTTAAAATTCCTGGTCAATTATGTTGTATAGATCTGGAAACCTTGGTCATAGCTCAAAGATATGACATTAGCAAGGAATCTAATCAAATTCAAAACACGAATCAAAACAATGTGTCAGCTGCTATCCAAATACATTAACTCTCTGTCCTTTCACAGGGAGCCATTTTATCCTAAAACCAAGGATTAGACTTTATATTTTTTTATTTATGGATTTGTTTTTAACTACCTTCTTTGAGTCCAAGAATATGAAATGATGGAGCTGATCAATTACCATCTCTCATTCACATTAGTATCTTTCCTTATATGTAAAATTTACCCATGGGCTTTCATGTAAACAGTTGTTGATAGCACTTTCTTCATATCAAGCTTGATTAATGAGGTGAATATCAGGCATATCATGAGCACACTGTGTCCTTCACTGTTCTGGAAGTTGGTAAGTTCCAGAAGAACTACATATCAATTTAACCATTTATTTGACCAAAAAAAAGTCATAGGCATTAACTAGAAATATATCGTAGGCATTAACAAGATCTTCCCACACTGACACTGATGTCACATTGTGCCTCAGGGAAACACCATCTGTCAGCAAGAGTTTTGTCTATCACACCTCCTGCAGCTTCACTTGACAGCTAGCCTGGGACTCTGCTAAACAGCCTGTAAAAAGTTGACAATGAGCCATGAGACAATTAACCCAAAGCAGCTGTAAATGCTTCCCTGGGTAATTACAGCACTGAAAAAAAATCTTTTGTTAGAATTTAATAGATCTTTTTCATTGACAATTGACATTTTAAAGCATTATGTGTTTAACTCTCTATTCCCAGGTGCCAGAAAATTAATTTTCTGCCTGTTTTGTTGTGTCCATGTTCAGTATTGAATGTCTTTGTCAGGTCCCACTCCACAATGGTGGTTAATATGAAGCTAATATGAAAGTAGATGCTTAGAGATTTCACAATTTGTAGGTTTTAATAAGTATTTCTGTTCTTCTCTAGCCTGCTAGGGGCAATATATTAAAAAAAAAGTTCCAGAAACATACAAATGTTTCTGTCGTCAAAGAAAATGTTGATATCAAACCCATTTCTGCTCTGTGAGATGCCCCAAGTGCTTGTTCAAAGCATCTTAAAATTGAAGGATCTTCAACCATTAAAATTCTGTGTAAGTTTATCCAACAGAAGGAAAAACAAACGTCTCACACTAAAAGCCAACAGAGTCCTGACTCATTTTATATCAGACTCACAGCCAGAAAATCATTCATTTGTTTAAACTGATTGAAAAGTCGATTTCCATGGAATGCAAATGCACTGGTAAAAAGCTGATCAAGAAATCTCACTGGACTCTTAAGGACGTTACAAACTAATTGTTGTGAATAAGCTCGTCTTTCACAGGTACTGTGTGTTTCCATGTTTCCTGCTGAAGTGTTAATTAAAACAGCGAAGGTCAGAATAAATCATTGCAGCAGCGGTGGCTTCCGGCTTCCACTGCCGTTATGTGCAAAACGATGCAAGTGGCGTCTCTCATTCATGCTGAACACCTAAGTGCTCCCACTATTCGCTGATTGTCCTTTCATGAGTCATGGTAGGAGGTATCTAAGTGCTTCTGAGGAGTTTCCAAGGACACAGGAAGAAAAAAAAAATCTCTTTTTCAGTGTTCTCCGGAAATCCGGTTTAATATTTTATTCGTTATCAGGATCATATTAAGGGACTAGATGATAAGATTTTTTAATACAGATGCTGAACTACACTCACCAGACACTTATATTAATACTGGGCAGGACCCTGCTTTGCTCAGAACAGCCTTGGGTCTTCTGTCAAACAGTAATTGCTGCAGATTTGTCAGCTGTATGGTCAGACAGCTAATCTTCCACTGTACCACATCTTAAAGATTCTCTGCTGGATCAAACCAGTTTGGGTTCTGCTTTGTGACATGGTGCACTGTCATGCTGGAAATAGGCATCACTCCATTATTTTCTCTACACCACTTATCATACTGGGTCGTGGGGAACCTGGAGTCTATCCCAGGAGGCTCCGGGGCACAAGGCAGGGTACACCCTGGACAGGATGCCAGGGCACAACCTCACACACACTAACACACCTATTCACACACTCGAGATGCCAATCAGTCTACAACACATGTCTATGGACTGGGGGAGGAAGCCCATGAGGCATGAGGAGAACATGCAAATTCCACCCCAGACATGGTAATGGTAAATGGGAGTAAGAGATGTGGTAACTCAGTGGTTAAGAGCTGGACTGCTGATCAGATGGTTGTTAGTTCAAAACCCAGGTCCTCCAAGCTGCCACTGCTGGGCCCCTGAGCAAGGTCCTCAAACCTCAATTGCTCAGTTGAAAAAAAAAAAAAAAAAATGTATTAAGGGGCTTAATGTGTATAAGAGTACATTCCTCACACCATTAACCACCTCCTCCATGAACTGTTAACACAAGACAAACGGGCCTATGCATTCATGCTGTTGGCACCAAACTCAGACTCTATCAACTTCCTGTAACAGTAACAACTTTCATCAGACCAGGTGACCTTCAAATCTCTTATGCTGATCTCACTGCAGCCTCAGATTCCTGTTCTTGCCTCATAGAAATTGAACTCAGTGTGACATTCTGCTTGTGTAGCCCATCTGCCTTAAGTTTAAGTTTTAACATGCTTTTCTGCTAACCATGCTTATACAGAGTGGTTATTCGAGTTAAAATATTAAACAAGTCCAGCTGATTATCTCTGATCTCTCTCATCACTGTGGTGTTGCAGAACTGGAAAATCCCAGGAAACTTCCGAAAGTTCTCAAATCAGCACCAACAAGCATGCCAGAAGTCACCGAGTTTATATTTGTATATTATATTTGTATGATTGTATGCCTTGTGCTGCTGCCACGTGATTGAATGATCGGATACCTGCATAAATGTGGCAGGTTGCCATTTAGAAAATCCTTTATCTCTCAGAAGATCAGCTTTGTGCTTGCCTTGTCTTCACTTTCACTTAAAGTTCCCTTTGTGTAAACAGCATCTGACAAACTTCTACATCTTTCTCAGTTTCTAAATGATTTTATGTTTCTAGTCTCCTAGTGAATGATGTCATGCTGTTACCAAAAAGAAACACAACAAAAAAGGTGAAGCCTCTAAGAGGTATTCTAATGACAGTGGCATTAATTCCGCCGATTAACTCAGAGCTTGTAATAAGACAGGCTCGTAATTAGAGGTAGAGTGATTTTATTTTGTTGGGAAAATATTTCCAAGGCCATTAGCTTTGAGCCATCGCTCTGTCTTTGTTCTTTCTGTCTTATGAAATCCACGGTGTAGAGATGAATATGATTAATTTTTTGAAGAGTTCTTCATCAAAATCCAGCAAGTAAAGGAAAACTCCACTCTGAACCATACTAAATGAATTTCTAGGGAAACATTTGTGATGTGTTTCATGATTCTCTTTCAGATTTGTGGCTATTCTAGTCCTGTGGATAGGTTCCAGGTTCCCTGTGACTCTGTGTAGGATATAGAGTACAGAAAATATATGGATGGATGGATGGTTGGATGGAAGGATGGAATTATTGTATGGATGGATGGATGGTTGGATGGTTGTACACCATTCTGTCACACAACCATGAGCCTCTTTTCTCATTGCCACTTTAATGCGAAATCTAATATAAACCAAACGGAGACAGCAAACGTTGGACTCAAAGATCCAGAATGCAATGCAGCTACATGAGTTACAGCAGAGACTCAGCTTGGTTGGTTTGCTAGTTCTGAGACAAGGTGCATGATGCTGTTGCTGGTGGTATTAGCATGAAAGCTGCTGAACAGTCTTTAGGGTAGATATGAAGTGAGGGCTAATTACCAGGGCAGCACTAAGAGCAGTCAAAGAGCATTGTGGGTAATCTGTTAATCAGGTATGTCAGTGAAGGTTTGAACTAAAGGTAATAAAAATCAAGTGAGAAATCTGCGATAAGATAAGAGTTATATGAAGATCATTAAGTTGTTCAGGGTGGAATTTTGTAGTTAATATTAAATAATAATAATTAACACGTGTCCCTATGCAAAAAAAGCAGCAAAATGAATACCTTAAGCCCGAGAACTTGTTTACAAACACAATTTACTCTGTGATTGATTTTTTGTAGCAAATAGTTGTCTGAATTATGGAGTGTTTCACAGTGTAAGAGGTGTATTTATCTTGAAGGAGCTGGGTTTTTGTCCGTGGCTTTCAGGGATGCCAGCGGGTTTATTGATCATGAGATCTCTTTGCAAAAGCAGCATGGCGTAATGTTAGGTCTTGCCAGTGGATGTTTGATAGAGCTGATTTAAAAACATGATGAAACACATTAACGCTGCTTGTTCAGACGCACAAGAGGCATCCAAAAAAATAAAAAATAAAAACTCATTTTGAACTTTAATCACCGCATCCCATACACTGCTAGTCGAATGCTTTCATGGTTTTTTGTTACAGTTTAATTGCTATTAAAGCCACAGGGAGAAATGAAAAAAAAAAGATTAATAATGAAAAATATTCTGCAAGTGTTCCAGAGATCTGAATCTGTGTGACCTTAATACCGTATACTGTTTTGTTATAGCTGAACAAACTTTGCACTATAGGATCGATATGTATGGCACATTGTTCACAAACCCAGTGTATGAATACACAATCAAGCACAGTGCCAACGAATTCACAACACGTAGAATACACCATTGTTTAATCAAGGTTTAACCCTTTCATGCATCCACACTCATAGAAAATCTATTAAAAAATAAATGAACATAAAAATCTGCCACTCTCTAGACTATGTTCTACAAAGTTCTACAAATTGTCATGTCAATGCATGAGTCAAAATACAATTCCCAGAACACGATATAGCCTACAAACATGTTTGCAGAGAACTACAATACACAGGATGCATCTCAATCAGCTCTCTAGTTCACTTCCCGAGGCACTGATCAGGGAGTCGGACATTTTAAGGGCTGTCTCAGTCTCAGTCTTAATCGCAAGATCATTCCAGTGCACCTGAAAAAATCCCACAGTGTAACACAAAAACCAGGGAGCATCGATGCTTACAATGTTCCTTTACTGGAAATGGAGACTAAAACGTCTCAACCTGAAAACAAAGGCAGACGAAACTAGTCTCAGCTAACTTTGTCTGAAAATGTAAGTAGCTTGTTATCAATGTTGTAGACCTCAAATTATGAGTAATTTCTAACATTCTGTATAAGATTTGAGTAAGTATAAAGACGTTTATTTTATTTTTTTTAAATCCACTAGTTAGCCTACGATCCTGCTTGAAAGAACATGATTACGCTTCCAAATTTATATAACATACAAAACATAAATATTTGGGCTTTTTCAGTGATGGACATTGTGTCATCAGCATCCTAATGTGTAGTGAGTCAGAGTCCTTAACAGTGCCGCGACTCATGTACATGATCTATTGATTCAGTAGGGAATTAGTGAGCCCAGACTCTCTCACGTTCAGTCACCTGTTTATTGATCTCACACATCTGGATTTAATCCCAGACACACTCACCAACAGAATATTATGACATTCATCCTATACACACTCGCTTTGCAAAGTAGACACATTCAATCAGTACAAAGCTTTTTGATTGATTGTCTCTTTGGTTTTGATCCTGTTTCTGGTTTTTATTTCATGTAAATATTATTTTATTTGTATAGTGCTTTTATGAGTGGACATTGCCTCAAAACAGCATTACAGAAAGATTTCGAGTCCAGATTTACCCTGTTCCAGAGTGATGGGCACATCAGGTTAAGAAGAGAGGTGGATGAAGTGATGCACCCATCATGCCTAGTGCCTACCATACAAGCCTGTGGGGTCGGTGCTATGATTTTGGGTTGCTGAAGTTGGTCAGGTCTAGGTTCAGCAACATTATGTGCCCAAAGAATGAGGTCAGCTGACTACCTGAATATCCTGAATGACCAGGTTATTCCATCAATGGATTTTTTTGATGGACTTTTTTCATGATGGCCATATTCCAAGATGACAATGCCAGGATCCATCGGGTTCAAATTATGAAAAGAGTGGTTCAGGGAGCATGAGACATCATTTTCACACATGGATTGGCCACCACAGAGTCCAGACCTTAACCCGATTGAGAATCTTTGGGATGTGCTGGGGAAGACTTTGCGCAGCGACTCTCCCATCATCAATACAAGATCTTGGCGAAAAATGAACGCAACTCTGGGCAGGAATAAATGTTGTGACATTGTAGAAGCTTATCCAAACGATGCTATGCTGAATGTGTGCCGTAATCAAAGCTAAAGGCGGTTCAACAAAATATTAGAGTGTGTGACTTTTTTTGGACGGGCCATGTATAAAAATTCAGAATAAAAATATCTATCCCTTATGAGCAAGACTGAGGCAGCGGTGGCAAGGAAAAACTTACTAAAAAGACGATATGAGGAAGAAACCTTGAGAGGAACCAGGCTCTAAAGGGAAACTCATCCTCATCTGGGTGACACCAAAAAGTGAGATTATAAATAATGTCCTTTCTATGACTCTATATAGTAAAGTGGAGATGTAATCAGTGTAAATTCTGAATTCATTATAGATTTAATGCTAATTTCTTCCTGCTAAAGCCAACTGATGGAGTTCAAAGCCAATGCCATAGTCTCCTATGAGTTCTATTCACAGCAGTCCCATATATCTCTAGGTAGGCCATCCTCAGCAGCAGTGAGCACCTCCAAGTGAGGAGATTTGTTTGTAAGCTTCAGTAAAGTTTGATACTTATACTTCCTTTGCCTCTATTTCTGCTGCCTGAAACATAAAATTTAAAAACTAAAAGAAAAAAAGTAAAACATTTTTGTGCCACACTCCACTAAATAATAATTTTGTAATGGTGTTATGTCAACAGTCCAAACGTGTAAATATAGTGTTTAGAAATTACTTATACAAATATAACAGTCACACAATACTGACAACTCAACTTACATATAATGCATCAGTGGAGGACAATTCTGAGGGATCTGCACTGCATTAACACTTTCCCCTAAGCCATTACACTCCATTACAGCGGACCGCTTCCTCATGCATGCTGTAATTTGTGCTTGATAGTGGGCCTTTTGCAACATTCCATTCTTGTCAATTATGAAGTTTTGTTCCACGTGGAAGCTGCTTTGACATTTTGAAGTGTGGATAATTTCTCTTCGGCTTGCTTGAAGAAACTGACTAGTTTAATGCACCTTTAAGCAGACGTAAGTGTATTTCTGAGATTCTCTGCAGTGCAGTATAGGGTCTTGAAAGCCGCTTTGAGTATATTCTGAATGAATAAATGGAAATGGGAATGTCCTATTGAATGTAATTCATGTCTTTCTTCTTTCCAAGGTCTGTCTGAGTGGCCTTCTTCAGGTCTGCCAGCATATATAATAAACACACAAACACAGAAAATCTACAGTGCCCTCAGAAACTACTGGAACATCCATGACTTTGTGAAGTGAAGTGATTTTTGGGTTGGAGATAGACTTTCAGCTTTCATTTCCAGACAATTACATCTAGATCTATTAATCAACTGGGTACCTTTGCTGGCAGACCACCACATCTTTAGGTGATCGAAAGTATTGGAACAGTCCTAAAACAAGGTTCATATTTAGTTGCATAGTCCTTAATTGCAATAACTGCATCAAGCCACGGATACACTATATTGCCAAACGTTTTGGGACACCCATCCAAATCAGGATCAGTGTTGTTTTTCAGGGGTTGGGATCGGCCCCTTAGTTCCAGTGAAAGAAACGCTTAATGCTTCAGCATACCAAGAAATTTTGGTCAATTTCATGCTCCCAACTTCCTGTTCCAACATGACTGCACACCAGTGCACAAAGCATCCATAAAGACATGGATGAGTGAGTTTATTGTGGAGGAACTTCACAGAGTCCTGACCTCAAACTGATAGAACACCTTTGGGATGAATTAGAGCAATGACTGAGCCAGAACTTCGTCCAACTCGTCCAACATCAGTACCTGAGAGGTTTGCATCCTGTAGTATGGCCTCTACATTTCTGCTCTCGAGGTCTTCTTCGAATTGTGATCCCTAACACCCCTGCCCTGTGGAGGTTATTGGTGATGTCACTGAGTGTTGTTATGGGGTTTTCTTCACAGCTCTCCCAATGTACCTGTCATCAACTGCGGACCTGTTTGATGTCTAGTTGTTAGTTCACCAATCTTTTTTTTCCAGCACATTCCAAATTGGCTTGTCTATGTCCAAAGCTTGTGTGATCTTTTGTTCTTGTTCCTTTTTCTTTTCTGGGCTTCAGAGTGCCTTTGTTTACAGGTACAACCCAGGGCTCAAACTAAGACTAAGGGGGAAATAATTAAGAATTAAAATCTTCAGCTTTAGGTTCCACCCACTTTGGGTTTAAATCCATATACAGGGAAAGATATTGATATTAAACAGATACAGGTGCATTTTCTTGATTTTTGGGGTGGTGCATCTTTGCACAGTTAAGTACTCCAGTGAAAAAAAATGGTGGCCCTTTCCATTTTGCATTGATGCATAGATTAGATAGAGGAGGACATGTTGTGCATAGTATGTAATAGGCCACTGCCACTCAATGTAATATGACTTAGTGTGCATAAAGATGTAAAATATAAGGTCTGATAAATGCACAAAATACCTAGGATTTTGCAGTAGGTCTAGTATATGCTCAAAAGATATTAGCTGCACACACACACACATACACACAGAGAGAGAGAGAGAGAGAGAGAGAGAGAGACCTCCGTCACATATCCAAAGGATGGCGCTGGAGAAAATGGACTTCCTGACAGACCATATATGGGCAAAGGCAAAGAATGAGGTGTGCAAAGATGAGTCAGCGCAGCTCTCCCTGCACACACTCACACCTTACATCTGTCTGAATGTGTGTGTGTGTGTGTGTGTTAGTGTGTATTTGTGTGTGCGCTACAGCCTCACAGGGGACAAGAGACAACAGGCAGAGATGAATAGACTGTAATAAAGCCTAGACAGACATGAGGTTAAATGGGTGACACGGCCAACCGAGACGCTAAAGCAACAGGTGGACTTGGTCAATATGCAGGTCACTGACACACACACACACACACATACACATACACACACAACCACACATGCACATAAAGAGGAATCAGTCATGGGAACTCGGAAGTAATATGAATGCAGAACACGGTGCACATTGAGTGCAGCTGTCTGCTCAGGTCTACCCTGTGTGTGTGTGTGTGTGTGTGTGAGTGAGAGAGAGAGAGTGAGAGAGAGTGAGAAAGAGAGAGAGAGAGAGAGAGAGAGAACTTTAGCATGCACGTCTAGCAAAGCGGAAGCAAGATCCATTAAAGGAGCATTGTGTGTGTGTGTCTGTGTGTGTAATATTACGTGTGTCGGTTATAATATGCTGCAAAAGCAATGCGACACAGAACTCTCTCTGCAGCCCATCTCTCATACGCTGAGCCGCGGAAGTGGGGGAGCAAAAAAAAGGGGGCTAATTTTATTTTTTATGCACTTGGCCTCCTACTTCTCTCTGTTTTTGGGGGCAGGAGGACAGGCACTGCAGTGCAAAAGAGATGACTCTATACTGACTCATATCTACATTTAGCATCACACACATACACACCATGAAAAAAAATGTAATTTAAATTAAGCTATAAAAATTACAGTGTGTCGTCAACATAACCTTACTCATAAGAGTCTGCAGCATGGTGTGAGTCTCTAGTCACGGAAAGAAACGCATCATCACCTTCTGACCAATCAGAACGAAGTATTCAAGAGCACTGTAAAGCAAGCATACATGCATGCATACTGTTCATACTGTATACTATATGCTTCCTAACATACATAAGACTAATACACAGATTAACAGATTACATGTATTCTTTGCTGCTTTTTTGTCTCCAGTGTCAGAATTAAATGTTTTCCACCAAAGTAGTTTTTCCATCATAAGAAACATTGAAGATTTCAAACTTAAAGGAGGTGAAAGAATGCCTGGTTATAGCTAGATAGCATAAGTGATAACAGGAAATAACAGCTTTGTTGTTTTGTGAATGTTCCTTAACACTGAAGGAAGGAATATATGGACAAAAAATAGGATGTGCTCGTCTTTAGTAAATACAAACGTAAATATGTCAAATTCTGCATATGGTACAAATTGAATGTGTGTGTGTGTGTGTGTGTGTGTGTGCACACAGTGCCTGCTCCCAGAAGATTGCATTTTAAGGAGCTAGGCAGAGGAACTTTTATTAATTTGGTCAATAGAAAAATTACAGCAGCCTGTTCTACCAGCTGAACATAAGCTCTGTTGTTGCCTAGGGCTGTAAATGTCTGCTACGTTTGATTTTACAACCTGCTAAATAATTCAAAGTTGCACCAAATGATATAGTTTCTGCATAGACTTAAGTCATAAGCTAAAACTCATACCTCTGTTTGAGAAGATGTAACATTCACCAAAGTGTTCAAAGTGAACTGTGTAATATTAGTGTAATGAGCCATGTTCAGATATTTTACATTAGCGCATTGATGTAAAATAAGAGGAATACCACTTTGCATTCATACTGAAATAATCAACTTTTATTCCAATAGGATTTTATGGTGCAAATTTGCCAAATGGCATTTCATACCTTGTGTACTTAGATTTATACCATGTTTTCGATGTCTCTATGGGTGTCTTTTGTGTCTATTTCTTTTTTCTCCCAGGCCTACCCCCTGTTATGTCACGTTCCCGCTCACAGCTATTATTGGACGATTCCCATACTATACGCCATGCTCCGCCTTTCCCAACCGTGCTATTAATGGACGGGTCTTTAAACCTCATCAGCCTACCGTTCCAGGTTCGCTGCCTGTTCTGTGTTTCAACTGTTGTGAATTGAGGATCGTGTGTAGTTTTCTTCTGTGTATGATCCTCTGCTTGTTATAGACCTTAGCCTTTCATGTTTGTATATACTTTGTCTGTAAATATTACACACACCAATATATACTTTTGTACTGTAAATAGCACCCTGTTCAGTGATTTGTATGATGTTGGCGCCATTTACGTTTATTCTGTTTTCTCTTGTTTTTGGTTAGCTAGGGAGCGAGGGAAGAACGTGTATTTTTCTTTTCTGTTTTGTGAGAGGTTAATGGAGTTGGATTGTATATAGTTAGAGAGAGTTCCCTTTTGAGGGAGCTTGATGCTGCGTCATGGCTGGTGCTATGGGAAGCATTCCTATAGAGTTAGCCATGACGCAGCGTCTTGTTCCCTTCTCAGGGAACCAGGTTACATACTGTATATAACCGGGTGTAGTTTGGGTTATTATTTTGGCCTGGTCATCTTCTGAAGCCATCACCACCTAACAAATAACTGAGACAAAGAATAAAACCTTTTTTTTTTTTTTTTTTTTTTACAAATTTTTACCTGTATGTTGCAGTCAACAACATTTTATCCGATTATTAATCCATTTTTAATATCGTGGAATGACTGTGAACGATGGAGAGCAACATCCTCTTAACACGTCCTTACATTACATGTTTTTTTCTCACATTTGTGACAGCTGATCTGCAGACGCAGTGAGAAGTGTTTAAATCTAGAGGAAGAAAATATCTACAAATTACTACAAATTATGAAACACTTCTTGGAATGCAAGATGTTCATAATCACATGTTCACTCAAGGTTGAACTTGTTGAACTTGAACTTGTTTCACCACACTTATGCAGTATGTGATTTCTCACGAGAAGATATGAGACGTGAAAAAAATGTCCAAAACAAAAGAGCGAGAGTAGAAGTAGAAGAAGTTCACCTGAATCTTTCAGGAAATTTCTCTGAACATTATACAGAATGTGTGTTTGTGAGGGGAGTCATATTTTTATACCTTTGTGGGAACTAAGAAAAAAAAAAGAAAGAAAAAATATTTTGGTCTGATTACTAAGATTAAGGTTAGGGTTAGATTTAGATATAGTTATAGCATTAATGAGCTGAATTAATCATTGTGTCAATGGAAGGGCCTCACAAGGATGGCAGGACAAGTGTGTGTGTGTGTGTGTGTGTGCTCTTAGTTACAGGTCTGAAAACCTAGTGTTCCAAAGCTGATAATAGAAATCTAATTAAGATTAGATGAAATTGATGTTTAATTAAAAAAATCACATCGTCATTGTGCTCTGTGCCAAACACTGTGCACAACAGCACAGACGACGAGGACTACTCACACACCGGAAGTGCACACAATTACACAGAGCATGCCATACATATAAATATACAGATTTAGAGACAGAGAGAGAAGTCTAAAGAGATACATAACACTTTCAGATGAAAAGATGGTTAAAGCTTGTACGAGGGCTGGAGTTATAAGGATTGTAGGTTTTTCTTATTGGTCAAAAATAAACAGGAAATGCTGTGGATTAGTTGCAATCATTATATTGCTTGCAAAATGCTAAATGTCCTTAATGAGGTTGTTGAACAAAGCCTTTATTTGAAGGCAGAAATTACTCTTTTGATACTGATATTTATTGGGAAATATTTGGTCGTTGGAATTGGATTCATATTACTGAGCATAAATGGCCATAATCAAGCTTGAAAACAACCAGTCATTACAGTTTAAAGCAATACTGAGTGCTGGCGGCAGAATGGTGGCTCAGCAGGCAGTGGTATTGCTTCAAAGCTGCAGGGTCTAGGGTTTGATCCTGAGATATGGTCTGTGTTGAGTTCCACATGTCCTTTCTTTGTGGTTTCCAATGACATGCTGATGGACAAGTTGTCTGAGTGTGTCCTCTGATGGATTAGGATCCCATAGAGAGTGGATTCCTGATTCATACCCGACTAGTCCTGGGTTTGTATTGGGCGTTGGGCGAGGGGAGCTTGAGGGTGGAGTCAACTCAAGTGGTTAATGCTCTGGGTCATTTACTAGAAGATCTGAGTTCAAGCCCCAGCACTTCCAAGCTGCCACCATTGGGCCCTTAAACATGGTCCATTGCCCACCCTGCTCCAGGGGCGCTGCATTATTGCCGACCCTGTGCTCTGACTCCAACCCCCAAGGATAAGATATGCGAAGAAAGAATTTTCCTGTGCAGTAATGTATATGTGACAAATAAAGGCAACTTAACTTTACTTAGGATCCACAGAGACCCTGAGCGCGTCTCAGTCAGCTCTCTAGCTCACTAGGTGGTGAATTAGTATACCATGCACATGTGTTGGGACACTGGTAAAGTCTCTGGCTCACTACACACTGGGAGACTGGTGACTGGGGACATTCTAATTTCCTCAGCAGTCAGCATTGAGAAAAAGCCACACATATTATTATGGTACTTCAAGCAGGATTGTAAGCTAAAGCATTAAACTAAAGCAAGCCATATAAACAGGAGGCCAGATAAAGGTCAAGGTTACTAACATTAACAATAATAATCATATGAGACCCAAAACAATGAGCAATGATAAAAAGTTACTTACAATTGTGAACAAATCTGGCTTTTTTATAGCTGAAACACTTCAGAAAATATTGTATTTTCTGATACAGGAGTATTATCTATTTCCTGTTAGGGATTACAGTGAACATTGATGCATTGTAAGATTTTCAAGGAGCACTGGTTCCAGTGTACTGGAATAATTTTGCGATTGAAAGTCGCCGACTCCCTGATCAGTGCCGTAAACAGTTCACTAGGGCACTGTTTGAGATGCAGCCCCTGACTAATATAAAGCCATTATTGAAGATGAATGAATGCTACTGTCTACTTTTATTACAAAAACTGCCGGCTCAAAACAACACTTGCACCCAACTGTGATTTGATCTAGATTCACTCACACTGCTTTGAAAATTCACAATCAGCTTGAGATAGTGAAAGATTAATATTTATGTGAATGAAGTAAAAAAAAACAATGTTTACAAACTTCTGCATGGTATAAATCTGACAGTTGGGGAGGATTCTGGGAGATTTTAGGAGGTTTGTTCACTGGCACATGGAGAAAGAACTATTGTCTTTCTTTTCCTGTCTCATTCATATTCAGTCTACATCTCAAGCCTGATCTTATGAAAATGTCTTTCAGATTTGAATAGGTGTGAGAGATGTGGCTGGATTTCATTCAGTGCAGTACATGAGTTCTTCAACTTAAGGGTTTTTAGGGTTTTTATCAAGCATGTTAAAACATAGTGCTGTACCTATTTCAAGAAGACTCCTGTTGAGATGTAATATATCATGTGAAGGTAAAAAGTATTTTTTTACTTTCACATGTGATTTTTGTTTAGGTTTATAAGTTTATACTTTATTTTATATTTGATTATATCTACACATGTGAGGCATGTGAGCTCTGATGGATAGATTTATAGGTCAGTGGATGGATGGATGGATAGATTTATAGGTGGGTGGATGGATGGATGGATTGATTTATAGGTGGATGGATGGATGGATGGAGGAACTGATGACTGATGGATGAATGTATAGGTGGAAGAATGGATGGATGAATGGAGGAACTAACAGATGGAATTATATATGGATGGATGGGTAGGTGAATATACAAATTAATGTGATGGATGAAAACAGTGTAATATATTGTATAAATAATAAAAGTATAAGTAATATATATATATATACATACATATTCTGTATAGTTTATCCTACACAGAGTCAAAGGAGCCTGGAGTCTATCACCGGGGACTGGGGACACAAGGTAAGAGACACCTTGGACACACCAGAGGTGTGAGAAAAACATGCTAACCACTAAGCAACTATAGATCATCTATATAAACCATAGATAGATACCAGCCATGCTATATGGTTTAGAGGCAGTGTCACTGAGGAAGAGCTGGAGGTAGCAGAGCTGAAGATGTTGAGGTTCTTTTTGGGAGTGACACGGTTGGACAGGATTAGGAACGAGTACATCAGAGGGACAGCTCATGTTGGACGTTTGGGGGACGGAGTTAGGGAGAGGCCAGATTAAGATGGTTTGGACATGTTCAGAGGAGGGAGAGTGAGTATATTGGTAGGAGAATGTTGGACATGGAGCTGCCAGGCAGGAGGCAAAGAGGAAGGCCAAAGAGGAGGTATATGGATGGGATAGTTTGAGAAAGATGATTTGCTGTGGCGACCCCTGAAGGGAAAAGGCAAAAGAAGAAGAGAAGAACTACAATTCTTGAGTTTAACGAGACTAACTAAAGTTTACTAAGTTGGACAGTCCACAGCAATCTCATATCTCCAGGCTGTTCTTACAGAACCTTCCTCAGCAGCAGCAAGCAGCCTCCAACCAATAATCATTGAGTCGTTCTAACCTGCTAATGGACAGGACAGCACTATCTGCCCAAACACAACAATGATTGGCTAGTGTCACTATGATTGACAGCAGAGTGATTATATATCATTACTCCCACAGAGAGTATGGACAATTTTGCTTTCATTGACTTAATAGGGCTAACACTTTTCTGTTGTACCACTCTGGATCCACTCTGACCTTTTCTGTGAGTTTAGTGAGGGTAACTAAAGTGTATGTAAGGACACTTTCCAACCCTCATCTTCAAGTAAGATAATAGTAATTAATCAGATACAGAAATAAGGAGGTGCATTTCTTATTCTGAATCACATCATCATATATTGTAGGAAGTTGTTACAAATCACGAGACTGTCATAATGACTCTCAAGAAGTTCTAACCATGCTAATGTATTTGGATGATCCTTTGCCATCAACGCATTCTTCAATATGAGACGGAAGGAAAGAATCAGTTTTGATGGATGTAGAGGTTTTTTGCAATAATCCAGTAGCAGGATTATTGCTATATGCTAAATGCATAGTCAGTTTGCATCATAGTGAGGTTTGATTTGATTCTGTCTTTCTCTAAACTGAGCTTGTGAAGATAAACCAGAAAGAGGATGCAAAGCTAATCATTAGAAAGCATGAATGATTAACACACCGGCTTCATCTTTTACTAAATATCTGATAGGAGGTCTTAGCAACAGTGCACACAGATTTCAAGCACTCTCTGGACTGATGGACATATTTAGATAGAGACGTTTGGGTTATTTTGCAGGTAGGAACCAAAACAATTGTGGAAAAAATTCCACCGAATTCCTTCTGTGGAGATTTATTTCACGAACATTCAAATATTACAGATATTACATTAAATAAATGGGTAGAATTTTTTATTGGAGCCACAAAGCTTTTTATTCCTGAAATGGAAAAGGATTTCCGCTGTACCAAAATAGAAGACTCTTGAACCTCCGGGCTGTGCCTTATCGACCTCACTTTGAGAACTATGAGGTTATATTATATTTAATATAAAATTATTCAATGAAGAAAAAAAGACATCCATTCATTTATATAGTGCAAATTAAAATTACATGTTTTGTGAGAGTGTTAGATTTACAGATCTTGCATAATGCTAATGCTAACACTTACTCAACCATAGTTTTTTTAAGAGGCTAAAAACCCAGATCATTGTGTTACAGTAGAACAAGCGCAAGGGAGAGCACTGGAGGTAGCTATTAGTGCTTGATTGTAATGGAGAAAGACCCATTTTTCCAATCCTTTTCTGATGAACATCTTTTGACCTTCTTGTGTGAATTAATAGCACACAGAAGGTTTCTTTTATGAAATTGTTTTTTAAAAAAAGATTATGTAGAAGAAAAAAGAAACCACGTCAATGTGGTTTTATAAGTGTTGTTATTTTTGCCAGGTCTCTCTCTCAGGCCTCCGCTCACGGAGGTGAGCAGGCTACTTTAAGCACAATTACTGCAATCAACAATATCTTGTTTTGCGCTAGGCTCATCTTTGCGAAGCCTTGGTGTTATCATACACTTTAATTAGAACAAGGTTACACTACTCCAGTGGGCTATTCCTGTTCCTAACAGTTTTACAATTTCCGCTTATGTTCTCTGTGGACCTTTTTGAACCATTGTGCAGGCTTTTTGTCTCTCTAGGTCTTAAATACTGAAACTTATTGCAGTACTTCAACTATGGACACATCAGTGCCTCAGTTGATAAGTGAGTTGAGAATGTATTTTCTTTAGGATAAATCGTCATTCCTATGTTTTAATTAAAGGTCATAGTACAGGTTACTTTTTATTCCCCAAGGTACAAATAATGAAATAAGATACAATGAGTGCTAAGGTACCATTATGTAATGATGTTTTTCTGAGAAGATACAAAATTCTTTACATTTACACCATTTCGCAGGCTCCCTAATGGGGATCATCTTACATTTAGCTAATTTATATAACTGAGGGATTAAGGGCCTTGCATAAGGGCCCAGAAGTAGCAGCTTAGCAGTCCACAAATTTGACTCAGTTGTCAAATTGTAATGAGTAGTCTAACACCTTAATACCTGAGCTACCACTTCCCTTGGGTTAGGGTTAGGGTTAACCCTAACACTTCTAGTGTTGTAGTTATAGGGACCTGATCATATGTGTAGAAACACCGACCAGAAATAAGTTGCGACTCGTGAGGCTATGACAAAATAAACAAGCACCTGTGTGACCTCCTTGAAGATAAATGGTCAGCCGAAAAGCTTGCATATCCTGAAATACATATCCTGAGATAACTGACTAACTACAGGGCGGTTTCTAGTTAGTCAGCTGACTAATTGACTTACTAACAGACAGGTTTTGTGGATTTTCAGGACGTGATCAAATGTTTTTTGGTTGTTGCTTCAAGCTGAAGGTGTGAGTATGGAATCATTTCCCGTAATATACAGCATCTCATTTTTTGTTGGGATACAGCTTTAAGTCATGTATCACCATCCATGATGAGTGGTCTGATAAGATAATGACAAGATACAGTTAGCAACATGGCTGTGTGATGATGGGAGGAAAGGAGTAGATTAGTTCAGTGTCATCAGCATAATTATGGTATGAGAAACCATATGACAGCGACAGCATCACTATTAAAATAACTATAGAGAAAAAAAGAGCGTAGGGGGATGCCGATGGAAAGGCTGCACGCAGATGTAGATTATCTTCATGTCACTTCATATGGCATCCCCTAGGGAGTGGTACTGTGTAAGTAGTGTGTTAGGAAATGGGACTACAGCTCAGAAGGTTGAGAGTTCAAATCCCACATTTACCTAGTTGCTATAGGGGTACTTGAGCAAGGCCCTTAACCCTCAACTGCACAGTTGTATATAATAATATGAATGTAAGTTGTTCTGGATAATGGTGTCTGCCAAATGCTGTCAGTGATATGATGGATTCCAATATTAGGTATATATATTCCTCCCAGCGGTTCCATTGCTTATGAAGGAACTGTCATCATAATAAAGACATAAAAACCAGATTATCTGGTATCATCTAGAGGAGGGTGGGTTTCCCTTTTGAGTCTGGCTCCTCTCAAGGACTTTTCTATCTAAAATTCTATATCGATTGAGATTGTCTTGTCTTGTGTTTATAAAGGATATAACTAAATACAGACTACCAGGATAAAGATGTTTATTCTTCAATAACTCTCTAAAATCTAATCTCAGAGTCTGTGTTGGGCGGAAGTTTAGGAGCAATAGCAGTGTTTAGCAGGGGTGGCCAAGTGTGAATGCACCCACACAGGCCTGCCTACTGCACTCCGTTCAACCTGGTATTTATAGTCTAGGCTTCAGCAACGATGATTACGTGTTTTGGCTCTAGTATTCTTGTTAGCTTGTTGGCCCTGTGCAGCCTCCACAAAAAACGGGGTACCCAGTGCAAGGGAACTCTCCCAGAACTCTCGATGATGCGTAGGCTGGAGAGGATTGGTAGGCTTTGTACTCCATGGGCACTCCTCTCTTTTCTCTCTACCACCTTATCACTGTCTCTGTCTCCCTCCATCCCTCCTCTTCTCTCTACATCTCAACTAGCTGAGTCACCAGAAGCAGACCCACGCTAGTCACCTCCTTGTTTCTTCACCTGCCTTTCTCTCTCCAGGTCTATGGGCATTTCTTTGTTTCTGTCTGATATATATATATATATATATATATATATATATATATATATATATATATATATATATATATATATATATATATATATATATATACACAGTATACAGTATATATGATATATATAATATTAGATAATATATTAGATAATAATAGATATATGTATATATACATACATATATATTTATATATATATATATATATATATATATATATATATATATATATATATATATGATACACAAAGTGACAAAACCCAAAACTTTCCTGAAAATGACGACTCAGAGAACCAACCAGGTTAAACAGTTCCAAAATTTGGGGTTAAGGTTCATGTGAAGGTACTGTAGTGTTTACATGAACCTTAACCCCAAATTTTCGAACTGTTTAACCTGGTTGGTTCTCTGAGTCGTCATTTTCAGGAAAGTTTTCCCAGGATTCTGGGTTTTGTCACTTTGCGTATCACAGACCAAGGTGTTTGGACAGCACTGAATGCGTCCCTTCATTTCCCTTCCCAACATTGGTCTATGCATCTGCTTCTCTGTGGAGTCAGTCCAACGTGACTTCTGTGATCTGCGGCACATGCAGGTGTGCTATTTCATGGTAATTGTTGTATCCGGCCAGCTGGCTGGTTGACCTGCTTTTGCGACAGACTCTGTCCCAGATTTTCACAAAAATCAATTAAATGGTCACCGTCAGTATGTGCAGATGGACACAAATACCTTCTGAATAAACTCTTAAAAACATCAACCAATGGCATGTGATGAATAAGCCGGGCAAATAAGCAGGTTAGGGAAATTAAAGGAAATCAGAAAAGGTCCCAAATTATGTTTAAATCTTTAAAAAATCTCCAATTTGAAGTTGAACTCATTTAGAGTTAAATAAAATAAAATGAAATGTTTATTCCACAATTATTATTCCTGAAATAAAGTTTTAAAGAATCTAAGGAGGTCCTGGTAGAATAAACATTGTTTCTTTCATCCTTCCTAATATGTGGCACTAGCAGCGCCCTCTAGAGGCCAGCTGTGGTAATGAGCAACTTCAGAAAAGAGAAAAGAGAAGAGAGACAACACAGTAACCCACACAAACAAAACAGTGACCCTGTCAAAACAGAGACAAAACACTGACCTACAGAGACAAAACCCTGACCCAAATTGAGCTCCAGTCTACTGCAGAAATGTGTCTGGATCACAAAGTGTCCCCTGAATGGATCCATTTTACTGTTTCAACCCAATGTACACTTCATATAAAGCCAGGGTTTTGTAGTTTCAAGTTAAGATAATTTATCAGCCTTATCAGCTTGCATTAGGAGCAAATTACACTGATGAGGCAAATGTGATATACTTATACTCACCTCTTATACAGTTATAATCATCACTATACAGAGAATATTACATTATTTATCAGTTTCAGTTTTATACTTTATGGTAGATGCTAAAATAAAGTGCTCTGTGCAATAAGGTCTGTCTATTTATCATTGCCAGAAAGCAGCTGTATAGGATTGTGTGTGTGTGTGTGTGTGTGTGTGAGAGAGAGAGAGTTTGGGTAGATTTGTGTTTGTGTGTGGGGGGTTGTTTTTTGTGTTTGTGTGTGTGTGTGTGTGTGTGTGTGGGTGAATGTTTGGGTTGATTTGTGTGGGTGTGTATGTGCTTTTGTGTGTGTGTGTGTGTTTGTATGTGGGTGGGAATTTGGGTAGATTTGTGTCTGTGTGTAGGGGGGTTGTTTTGTGTGTGTGTGTGTGTGTGTGTGTGTGTGTTTGTGTATGGGTGAATGTTTGGGTTGATTTGTGTGGGTGTGGGAGTTAGGGTGTGTGTGTGTGTATGTGGGTGGGAGTTTGGGTAGATTTGTGTCTGTGTGTGGGGGGGTTGTTTTGTGTGTGTGTGTGTGTGTATGGGTGAATGTTTGGGTAGATTTGTGTGGGTGTGTTTGTATGTGGGTGGGAATTTGGGTAGATTTGTGTCTGTGTGTAGGGGGGTTGTTTTGTGTGTGTGTGTGTGTGTGTATGGGTGAATGTTTGGGTTGATTTGTGTGGGTGTGGGAGTTAGGGTGTGTGTGTGTGTTTGTATGTGGGTGGGAGTTTGGGTAGATTTGTGTCTGTGTGGGGGGGGGTTGTTTTGTGTGTGTGTGTGTGTGTGTATGGGTGAATGTTTGGGTAGATTTGTGTGGGTGTGTTTGTATGTGGGTGGGAGTTTGGGTAGATTTGTGTCTGTGTGTGTGTGTATTGGTGAATGTTTGGGTTGATTTGTGTGGGTGTGGGAGTTAGGGTGTGTGGGTGGGTGTGTGTGTGTGTGTCTGTCGGTGGGAGTTTGGGTTGATGTGTGTGTGTGTGTGTGTGTCAGTCTCTCTGAGTCTCTACTTGATGTGCACTTACTAGACAGACTCTGACATGCTGATGAGGTGATTGTGCTTTGTTGTGTGCTGCTGATGCTCTTATGTCCATGATGCGATTTGGAGTGGAATGTTGTGGGTGTGCTACTAATCTGCTGAGGGCCGTACATGTGCCTGTGGTTATGTTGTGTGTGTGTGTGTGTGTGTGGCTGTATGTGTGTGGGTTTGTTAATATAGCGGAGTGAGCAAGAAATGCCCACAGCTGTTTCGAGTGTCTCCCTTTATCTAATGTATCAGTGACATTTCAAGAAGCTTCAGCCTTTTCTATGTGGATGTGCAGATGTGAAATATACATCAGCAATACAACCACCATGCCATGATGCCTTAATTACAAGTAGAGTCAAACACTTAACCACAGAGCAACATGAAATAGGGTTGGTCATGTTATTCAATTCAGATCAGACCAATTTTATTTGCATAACACTTTTAACAATGGACATTGTCACAAAGCAGTGTTAATGGAATATATCAATTCAGGATATTTAATTTATCCCTAATGAGCAAGCCGGAGATGAGGATGGCAAGGAACAACTCCCTGAGATGATAATAGGAAGAAAACCTTAATGAGGATGATGATGATGATGATGACTGCTATGTCCAGGAGTCCACGCATAATCTGCTCGGTCTCTCTCTCCCCCACCCATAGGTGTCTGTAAGCTCATGTATTCCTAACAGTCCACTTATTCAAGTATGTTCAGCTGAGTAAAAGCAAGCACATGGAAGCTTCACCAGCTTTGACTCGAATATCCTTACCATCTTGGGTCAGTCGTATCATTCTGTACTCATTATAAAGGTGATCAGGACAATTCTAATATGTCTCCCAGCTACAAGTCAGAAGTGGGTGATATATAACTAGTTATAGAAGAATTATCGACTTTCAAGGAGGCGTGTCTACCTGTCGATGTACACATATAGCGGTCAAGCCCTTCCCGTTTTTTTTTTTATAATGTTAAATTCTGGAGCTTACATCCAAAAGTTCTTGTCTTGTAATCTGATTAATTACCACTGATGATGGAAAAAATCCCACGTACAATGAAGTGACACCGGTGTAGGCTTTTCTTCTAAAATAAGATCTTCTATCTCATTGTGTGTGTGTGGTAGAGTGTGTAAAAAGGGCTTTATTTAGCTCGGTGATGATGCAGATAGGGTAATTGCAGTAATTAAGATTTTCCAAGCCCTCTGCCCCCTCTGGGCCTTTCTTGGCTCATCTAGGCTAGACAGTTACTGAGCTAATGATTATAATGTCTGATTCTAATGAGTAAAGTGTTTTTTGTTAGGTTCATTTTGGAAGCAGGTGAGGTTTTACTGGGTCATCGGAAAGGGAAGGAATAACCTCAGTGTCTCAATATCGGAAAATAGTAAGAGTCTGTTATTTGCTTAGATTAGATAACTTTGACAGCTATTATTTTCACTTACAGTGTGTCTACTTACTATTTAAAGTTTAAAGACGGTGTAGGCTTTGTATATGTTGTACTTTTTTTTTTTTAATTCCTGCCCCCACACACACACAACACACACACACAATAATACACTGAATTTAACATTTTGATTGTTCTTCTCAGAGGCGTTATTGTCCTTTGTTTGTCCATCATCAGCCTGTACTTCCTTCATTTCCATGTTTTTTTTTTTTTTTACTATTATTATTCATTGTTCTATAGCACAACAGTGAAACACCGCTTTCTTAAAAATAAACTCAATGTTAAAAATAAACGGTTATTTCAACATTATGTTTAAAGATGTTTAGACAAGGAGCATTGTTTCTGTTTTAATGACTTTCTTATAAGTTATAATTGAAATCAGGAACAAACTTGATGATTAATAACATTGTTACTATAAATGGATAAATAGTATGTAAGTAATAAGTATCTGTATAGTCAATATAACAAACTATAAGAATCTGTATGGTCACTTAGTAACTATAACTAACTGTATGGTTACTATAACTATCTATATGGTCAATATAACTAATTACAACTATATGTGTGGACAGTATAACTAACTATAACTATGTGTGGTCAATATAACTAACTATATCTATCTGTATGGTCTCTTAGTAACTATAACTAACTGTACGGTTACTATAACTAACTGCATGGTCTCTTAGTAACCATAACTAACCATATGAAGGCATTGTTCCATGTGTAACCAATGCGTACATGTTTCTACACATAGAACGTGATTCAAGTTAGCAAGGATGCACTTATAAAGAAGGTGGTAGGAATGTGAAGACTGTGTAATCTGATTATGTTGAGCACCTGTTCTTCTTAATTCCATTTAATAGGTGACAGATGAAATGCAATTTCTAGTGATGATGCAAATCGATGACGCTCACCATGACAAAAAAAAAAAAAAAAACTTTCTTCAACAGAGACAATTGTCTTCTTAAACCTTTCTTCAAGCAAGCTATTAGGAAAGGGTTTTTTTCTATATAAGGCAAACAGAATAGTTTCTTTACACAAATGAGTATGGCCAACATGCACAAAGCAGTTTAGAACCTGTGGGATTTATCAGCATCTGTTGCATACAGCTGTGTGTAGGCACGTGTGACACGTGTCAGTGTCATTGTGCAGTACTTACGCACAGAATCAGAACCTGAGCTACGCAAGCGGTCAAATGAGTCCCCTGGGTTCCTGCAGCTGCCAATAACAATCACCTCTCTCACTCGCTGAGCTCTGCTAAGACCGGTCTTGTGTGTCCTTGAGAAACCTTACTCACACCTGAGCGAGAATTCCATGTTATTGCCTGTTACTTTTCTTTCCCTGCTTCCGATTTTTCTGCTGAGTGTTTGTAAAGGTGCCAGGAAGGAAGGGAGGGGCTGAATGATGTAAAGACAGTGTGAAACAAGAGTCCTCAGGTCTAACGAGTTCGAGCTCAGCAACGTCAGTAACTCCTGGGTACATTTAGAAGACAAAAAAAAAAAAAAAAAAACACACATACATGGGCTGTTCTGTTTCTTGCTTGCAATGCTTTAGACATAGATCTTTTTTGGCTGCCATCTTTGTTAGTAATTGAGGATACTAGAGTCGAGCTGAGGGTCATGTTTAAAAGCTTGTAAAACTGATCAGCTCTAGAAAAGGTTAAACTGTTACATACTATCATGCCCACCCTGTGCAGGGCTCGAACCCGGACCTCTGTGGTGTGGCGTGCACATGCCTTTTATTATAGTTATTATTTTATTATATAAAGACAAGATAGAGGGCAACTAACTTAATACTAGACATTGTGCAGTGAAAACAAAACAAAGAACAAAACCTAAACCATAACTTGGACTTAGCAAACCATGGCACAGATAACAATCACTGGCAAAAACATGACCACAAGGATCCCTATTTATAGGGATAAACATTAGGGCTAATTGGATACAGGTGACACACCAGAAATGAGAACAATGGGAAGGGCATAGCACAAAAGACACACAAAAAAGCAGGCTTCCAAGATTCACCTGCCAGCGCCCTCTCTGGGCATGGCAGGGAACTGTCCAGCTGTTCCTGACACATACATATGATTTAAACCATAATCCCTCAGCCCCAGATGCAATTTCTTTGTTGGTTTGTTTCTTATCTAACAAAATGTTGATATACCTAAACTAAAAGGTAACAGAAGTCATTATCTGTCTCACTTTTATCTGTAGTTTTATATGTAGGTGGTGTAAGTGGTCACACGACCAGTCTCATCTGTTTCAAAGATTCACCTGAGAAACAATGTTTTTCTTTTGCTATTTAGTAGATATCATCTTTAAAGGGTCTGTTTTTTTTATATTTTAATGAGATTAAATGTGTTAGATTTATTTTATTCACAGATGATGGATACATGAAGGTGGAAAGTTATATGAGATCAAAATAAACTGGTTTAATTGACCCTACATCTCTAGTTATTTGAACCATGATGGAAATGAATGTAATATTTTAAACGTTTTTATGGGCGGCGTGGCAGTGCTGCTTCACAGCTCTGTATTCGCTGGTTCGAGTTTTGCGTGGGTTTCCTCCTGTCTTCTCCCACTGTCCAGAAACATGCAGGTAGGTGGACTGGTTATGCTAGATTGCCTATAGGAGAGAATGAAATGAGGGTGTGAAGAAGTGAAAGGGTGTGCAGAATGTGTCAAGCGGTGCTGGAAATAGCTCTGGATCCTCCATAACCATGACCAGTCCTGAGTGAATGAATGAATGAATGAATGAATGAATGAATTATCTGATGCAGCTTCAAAACAGTGGGAAAGAATACAACTTCACTAATGATTCTATACCTAGTTTGTGTCACTGGGATGTCCTCAGTCTAAAACTCAGGTGTTATTGTACGTTTTTTTAAAATGATTTCTGCTACCTATGACATCATTGTCACATGTGTACTTCCATCCAGACTCCTGCTTTGTGGGGACAGCAGACATGAAAGCAGAATACTGTAATTTATCATTGAGTCAGAGAGAGAGATGGATGGGCCTTACAGGCTTTCCTACCTGTGCTGTGGCGCCGGTGCTTCCGCCACTGATGAGTAACACCTTACAAATTATATTAATCACACTTCCTTTGCTTTTTGCTTTTCTTCTTTGGCTTAAGAACGGGAGGGGGAGTGGAGGGGTTGGAAAGGAACACACACACATTCACACACATGACGACTCTGTAGAGAACTCTGCTTACTGTTTCCTTCACGACCATCTGCCCTTCTTGCGTGGTCTGGTGTGTGTGGAGACCCCCACAAGTAACATGAGTGCCCCCCCCCCATATGACCATAAGTCATGACGGAAGCCGTCAGGGAAAGCCTGTGCTTTTGGAGCTTGTGGCTGTGTGTGTGTGTGTGTGTTGTATTTGTAAATATAGCTTCTAGATGACTATGTGGTCATCCCTGGAGCTCGGATATCTTTATGTAACGTTGACTAACTCCGTGTGGTGAGTTCTTTGGATCTCACGCTCTCGCTCCCGCCTCTCCTCCAAGCAGAACAGAAGAGCGGGAGTAGTCTGGAAGGCTCTGAGCTCTGGCACGCCCCCGTTTGGTGCGTCCTCCGTTTGGTGCGCGCTCCCGACGCGCACCCAAACCCTCCTACGGCACTTTGTCTCCCTCGCGCTGTGTGAGCGCGCGTGTGCGAATCTTTAGAAGTTAATGACACTTTTGATGGCCCTTTACCCAATCTCTTATGTAATAATAATAATAATAATAATAATAATAATAATAATAATAAAATATTAATTGCTTCTTAAGCCTTTTAACGCATCCCGCGACTCTCGATCTCCAGCACGTACGGTATGAGCAGTGTGACGTATTCACATTATCATATCAGGTATATTGTGCTTTTGTGTTAATACACATGAACGAGCGCGCGCGCAAACATACACTGTCCTTGTTTACGCATTTTTTGTGTGCAAATGACGGAGCACTTCATATTGTTGTGTGCTGCGCCGCTAAATCACGGCGGTCAGCAGGTGATGTAATGACCCACACTTCGCCGTGATGTCTTCTTTCCGGTCCCCAGCGTTCGTGTGTGCGTAGTTGCTCTCCGTCTTTCCACTGCTACCTCCCCTTTCCATCTCTCTCTCTCTCTCTCTCTCTCTCTCTCTCTCTCTCTGTGAAAGCACACACACACGTACACACACACACAGCTCCCCCGCTCTCCCTCCCTCCATCTCTCTCTCCCTCCCTGCTCGTGCTGTCTCATTCACATCATCCACGCAAAGACTCCGACTCTCCGCGCGGGGGGGCGGGGGAACATATAAGACCTAGAAGATGAGGCCACGAGGCACACCGAGACTGAACCACTTGCAGTGCATAAAGACCCACAAGCAAGAAGACTCCGAAGCCGGGAGTAAAAGTACCAACAAAGACGACTGGAGCTGTTAGACTGCAAAGAAAGACAAGAGAAAGAGAACGACAGCGCGAAGAGAAGAGAAGAAGCAGAGCGCGCGCTTGCCTTGCTTTCTGAAAGCTGGAAATAGAAGTCTAACAAGCAAGAGTTGGTAGTTAAACTCTCTGGAGTTTGGTCAGAGTCGCTTTATTTGCCGTTTGCTTGTGGAAGTGGACTGCACTGAAACTTGGAGTCGGTCTGCAAAGAAAAAACAACAAAGAGAGAAGCATAGCTGCTTCTCCGCCGCTTTTTCTTTTCTTTTCCTGTCCCCAACTTTGCCTTCAACTTCACCTGACAAGGCGAGTTTGAAGAAAGCGGGAGCGGTCAAGATTTCATCGCGGTGAAAAATCAGTGGATGGAGAGAGTCTATCGAAGACAAGAAAATATTTAAAGGTAGCTATGATGCCCCGTTTGCTTGTTAATACAGTGCACGTGCATGGTATGTCTTTCTCTGTTGTATTTGCTATGTATGAGAGCACTTTTGGAAAGTTGGTCTTGCATCGATTTTACTCAGTTGCTCGAACTTCGGAAGCATCGCATCACGGTTGCAAGTACGTAAGCGCTCCCACGTGCGCAGAGCAGAGCTCGCGTGTGTGTGAGAGAGAGAGACAGAGACATGCAGTCGCTTTCCGTGGTCCTGAAACATCGCGCCTTCCTCACTATCCGAAGTTGCGCGGTATTTTACGGATTCTCGTATTGCTTTTGAGTTTACTGATGCAATGCAAAAACATTTCTGTGCATGAACAGAATATATTTCTTTCTGCATTTCTGTCTTTTATTAAATTCGAGATTGGGTTGAAATCTTTCATCTGAAAATGCGCAACATTGTTAAAAATGCAAGGAACTGAAGTGCAGATTTGGTTCAGTTTAAAGACAGTGCGTAACTGTTTGGAGTAGAATGCAATGTGGTGAACATGAGTTGAAAGCGGGACTGCAATTTACTGGAACATTTTTTTAAATGGAAATGTTATGGATTTAAATGTTCTTGTATCCAAAAGGTATATCTGGATTCCTGAAAAGGAAGGAATTGCTTCAGACTTGCCCGCATGTTGTGGCTTGAGTTCTCTGGCTTCGACTCATCATGCCTGAGAGACTCGTATACTCGAGCGTCAACATGCGCACTTTACTCAGTCATCTTGTGCCATGCTATTCCACGTTAAATCTAATACAATACAGATATACGGGGGGGAAACAAACCACAGCATTCAGTATTCTGACATATTAGTATTCAGTGTACAATTGGAATTGGGATTAGGTGGATTTATACAAATATAACCATTATATATGATGTGTGCTGTTTAAAAAAAAAAGTCTCTAAGCTATAAAGCTTTTGACTGAGAGTGGGTGAGCATTTGTTGCCCACAAAATAAAGTAAACACCAATGCATCGAACGTATATGGTCAAAACTTGCTGACTTCCTGTCCGTCATAGTCTGCATACACAAATACATCTGTGCGTGCACACTTCCATCTCCATAGCAACCCGACGGATTCAAACAGGCTCTCTCTGTTAAAGTGTCTCAAACGACGTTTTGTTCTCCTGTTTGTGTGTGTGTCTGTGCTGAGTGGACAGTGTGGGAACCTGCACGATCAAAGTGTTTGTGCATAGATTTAATAAGAATTCATTAGTGTTATCCACATCTCTCTAACACAGCCTCACACATAGTGCCATGCACGCTCATTGCACACACACACACACACACACACACACACACACACATATATATATATATATATATATATATATATATATATATATATATATATATATATATATATAGCTGATGCACCTTTCACTCTGCAAGCAATTTAAAGCATGTTTTGGAATTCTGATAAAGTGTTTAAGAAAATGTTTGCAGCTTGTGTGTGTGCACATGTGCTTGCATGCATGTGCCTGCACAGTTACATGTCACTCGATTATAAAACGCTACTGTGTGCCTTATTTTCCTTACACAAGTGCCTGGAGGAAAGAGAAATTTAACTGTCAGTGGACGGTACAGTGTATTGTGCCCTCATCTATTTAAAATCATATATATATAGCCCTAAGGAGTGATTCTTGTCCTGCTCTGCAGCAAGCGTGTTGCATATAATAAAAAAAACATGGTCTCGAAAGCACTTGAACATTTCTGAATAAGGTATTCAGTCTTGTTTAAATGCAATGATCAGACTCTCAGACTGCGCTGATAGTTGTCAAAATGTAACACGAGGTCTAGCTGCACGCATGGCAAGAGCTTTGTAGTTTCTATGGAAACGCCTGAATCATCTTCTCTGAGTGAGTCAGAAAAGCTCTTGGCACCTGTGTGTGTATATGTGTGTGTGTTTGTGTGCATGTGTGTGTATATGAGTGTGTGGGTGTGTGCATTAGGACAGCCTCAATACCACAATTGTCCAGTTACACAGCACAAATCTCTAGACCTGTGCCTGATCCGTAAGTCCATGTGACTGCAAATTAAGTATGTAGAAATGCTGGTGGTGAGGGGGTTACACGGATAAGACGCATCTGAGGTAATTAGACTCAAGCTGCATAAGTGGCACTCGAACCAGGAGCAGATCTGCATAAATTATCTTCCGGCATCTGCATCCGTGCACCCGTCTAGCTCCAGTTCCTGTCCATGTTTTTTTTCTGTCATTCTGCCTGTACTTGAAAAAAAAAATCATTTACAGATGAAACGGATAATTGCAGTCTGCCTTTCAGTAAAATGGCAGGGGGGAGGAGAAGCGAGGGTTGGAGAGAGGGAGGAAGGGATGGAGGGAGGAAGAGAAGGGGGGGAATGGGAAAGAGAGAGACTTTTAGGGCTCTCAATTTTGTTTAAATGGCTTCCGGTGTGCAAGATTCAATAGATGGCGAGAGCTGACTGGAAGCGGGAGACAGAGTCATTAGAACTGATGGAGCAATCAGATGGCACAGAAAGTGTAACGAGTTGCTCTCTAGTACACACTGCATGACACTTATAAGGTTACAGGTTTAATATATGGAAGGGAAAAGGTAAGTAGATTAGGAGAACACTTGTGGGGATGAGGGAAAATAAATAAACTCACTCTTGGGCTTGAATACATCCCTTCTTCTTTCTGTTTTTTGTGACAAAGAAAGCCCAAAACAGGAGTATCAAAACTTCCAGCTACAACAGAGATGCTCTGTGAAAGATCTCCCCTCCCATATCTAACTCTTCACTCCTCCTACTTTTGTGAGGGAGTAAGAGATGGTGGAGAATAGAAGATGGTTGACCTTCTGAAAAGATTAAGCTGATCACTTCTGGAGTCTCCATGACAACAAGAGAGCACCGGAAGCAAGGTGTCATTGAGAATGTTCCAGGGCACCTCGACCACTTTTTCCTTATTAGTTGTTATTTCAAGGTAGCCATGGAAACAAGTCCTACATTTATAAACATGTCAATTTGTTCCAATCCTGTTTTAACATTCTTCATCTATGCCCATATTGGGCGTTTGTAGATCTTGCTACGAGTGTGTAGTCAACCCTGCAACTTTTGGTTGCTCTTGCAGTTTGCAAGTGCTAGATTGACTCCCTGCTGTCAACTTATTTCGGAGTCGACGGTAAGACTTCCTGCTGGGTTTCTCAAAACTGCACAAAACTTGGCGTATCCAGGCGACGTGGGCCTGACGTGGACATAAGCAGAATCTTGGTGCACGTCAGTTTGACGCAAGCGGACAGACCATGTGTTGGCGCGTGGGCAGGAGTGCGAGATTGAGAGAAAACAAGGGAAAGGGAACACAAGAAAAGCATGCTGTGAAGGCGCTGTAATTAGAGTCACAGTGTTGTTGCTGTCTGTTTTTTAGCCATGGTGATTTGAATAAGGCCATGCTGACAATGCGTGCCTGTGTGAACACACGCTAATCCTAATCACAGGCCTGAGGCAACTCAGCAGGTTGTATAATTATTGAGGTACTAATTATATTTCTGAAACTCCCAGTAAGATAGACACTTCCAGACATGAAGTCCACTTGATGCTGTTTCTGTGAAAGTCAGTGTGACCTGTATCAAAAATGTCATCTAATGTTGGTTTTATTGTTTGTGTTTGTGTGCTTTTGTGCAGATCTGCTACAGACAGATATGGCCCTATTATTCTAGAGAAGTTTTTAACCCTCCATCCAAACTACCTTAGTGCACAAAAAGAAACAACCAACAAAAAGAAACCCAGAAGATAAAAGATCAAGCAACAAAATCCCTCTCACAAGCTGTATAGTGGAAGAGAGAGCTAAAGAGGTTTAGATCAATCCAGTACACCAATCCATCCATCCTCTACAAGGGAGAAGATGGAGTGGAAACCCTTCTTGTTCACTGGCCTCTCTCTGGCCTTGTGTGTGTTTCTTGGCCTGACTCTTGCTACCCCATCTGGACCCGCCTCGGCCACCTGTGCTACACTCGAGCAAAGCCGCTTTTTTGGTGTCTTCTCATCGAAAACAGCACTTCCGGCATCCCCATGCTCATGGACCCTGCAGAACCCTGACCCTCGTCGCTACACCGTCTACATGAAGATCACCAAGCCAACCGAAACATGCATACCACGCCAGATCAAGACCTTCCAGTTCGACTCATTCCTGGAGACCTCACGAACCTACCTGGGTATGGAAAGCTTTGATGAGGTAGTCCGCCTGTGTGATGCTACGTCTGCCGTGGCCTACCTTGAGTCCAGCAAGCAGTTCCTGCAGGTCAGGAAGGTTGTGCCCCGCATTGGAACCGAGCTCCTGGTTGAAGAGGATGGAAATGATGATGAGGGCAGCCAGTTCAGTGCCGAGTTCCTGGTCGTGGGGAAGAGGAACCCTAGTGTGCCTGCCTGTGAGATGCTCTGCAAGTGGCTTGAGGATTGTCTGGCAACCAGTTCCCAAGGTAACCCCTGCGGAATCATGGCCACACCATGCCAGTGCTGGGAGTCACCCAAGAGGAGGCCAGGCGGGTGCTACAGGGGTGGAGTCTACCTGGAGAAATGCACACCTACTATTAGAGACAACAACAGGGATGCTGAGATCATGAGTAAGTGTCAGAGTGTGTTTATGAGTTCCCTAATGACTTTAATATCTGTTTGTAATATATAAATCAGAACTGAGTCTAAGAAGATTGATATGAGTTTGCAATATCGCCACCTGCTGGAGAACAACAAATTACACTTTTGCTTGCATGACCATATTGATTTTAAACACTAATGTTTCCAGAACTAAGATCATTCTTGTAGAACATTCTGTGCTCATGGATCATAAACAACAAGTTTAAAGGCCGTTTGTAAACAAAAGCCAGAGTTTTATATCCTCCCAACATCTCACCAGGCCTAAAGACCTGCTGTTGAAGTGGTGGTGAGATTCATTTAGCCCTGATATGAAGCTAAGCAGGTGTGTGTGAGATTAGGGGAAATTGAAATGTTAGTGACATGTGGCAAAGAGACGATGTTCACACAATGCCTGCACCACAAGGGAGAGGAAGGCAATCGATGCATCGCACTTGTGGTTGCCTTAGTAACCCGCCAGTTTCCAGCGATACGGCATGCATACAGCGCTGCAGGTGCTAAAAGCCTTTTCAATCTGTTTTCTCATGTGGCGAGCTGGCATTTTGTACTCAAAGCCTTCTGTTTTGCAATTGCCGTCTACAGAAAAGTTTTACTTTAACTGTAATGTCAGTACTGTTTACATTTATTGACTCCTTGGCTGAATACATGATACATTTTGTTTTCTGGGGACAAATGCCAGACCAGCCGCTGAAAACTTGTACCCACTGAGAAAAAGAAAATAACTAAAAAACTGGAAAACAGCAGTGGGGCAGGTTGCAGTTTTTGTAGTTGTCCACCAGGTGGCAGTATTGACAGACTTCTTATTCATTTGTTTAGTCTTTTAATGCACTTTAGTGAACTGGTCCTTAAAGCTGAGCCTGGAGAACATCATGTCATGAACAGTTTAGTTTAGCAACACTTCCTGGGATGTGCAAGGACCCTGTGTAATTAGTAAGATTCTTCTTAATGACCAACTTTCTGATGAGTGAAAACATTCCTTGTCAAATTGCAGAGGGTTGGTCTAGTTGGGCCCGCTGGTCTGAGTGCAGCAACGAGTGTGGAGGCGGTGTCCAGTTGCGCAGCAGAGCATGCCAATCTGAAGATTCCAACTGTGAGGGTGTGGTTGAGGAGGCCAGAGCTTGCAATCCCCAACCCTGCATTGGTGAGCATGACTGTCCATTAAATTAAGACTGTAAATGGAAAGTGGTGTGGTGGCTAATGGAGGTTTTTTCTCCCTGAGCAGGTAAAATGCGCCAGCGTAGCCAGGGTCTGCGTTCCATCATCGGCCTGAGAAGAGACAACGATGAGATAACAGTTCCTCAATCCGGTAACTAGATTAAACCTGTATACTCTTACAGCTTTTTAAAAGTTTCAGCTTCCATCCAGAATGTTGTCTTAATTGACCTCTCGGTTATAGACGGAGTTCAGGATCAGTGGTCCTCATGGAGCTCCTGTTCTGTTAGCTGCGGTGAGGGCTGGCAGACCCGTACACGTAACTGCATGGCATCTGGAAACAGCGTGATGTGTATCGGCCCTTTGAGAGAGAACAGACCCTGCAACAACTCTATGGTTTGCCCAGGTACTTATATCCACATGCTGCACTAATATTTCTACTATAATAAAGAGGACCTTTGGTCGTAATATAATCTGTAGATAGTGTTAAGATCACCTTTTCTACTATTATAAAGTGAATGGAGCCTGGGACGAGTGGGCACCATGGAGTCTGTGTTCATCTACCTGTGGTCGCGGATATCGTGATCGTGTCCGTGTCTGCAAGCCACCCAATAATGGAGGAGAACCTTGCACTGGGCCCAGAAAACAGACCAAGTTCTGCAACATTGCTGTCTGCCCTGGTTAGTAGCTTTGCTTCATACACACAAGAATGGAATGTTCTAGAATCCACAGAAATATGTTCTTCTGTAGATTTGCCATTATGGCAGCTTTACAGGCTCTCAAGTGTCATTTATAGTTTCAACACCAGATGGCGACGTAGTCCACAGTCTATTCATGCACTGCGATATAAAATGTCAGATCAGAAGGATTTGTCTGTTTCTTTTATTTATTGTTGATAGAAAATGGATTGAGTATTTTTTTTTTAAAACATGAAGAAAGGTATTATAGTATTATTGAAATTCTATGTTCTATTTTATTCAGAAATGTCCTTCCATCTGCAACTACTAGGTGTAACTAAAATGTCAAGCAGATTGTCTCAGATTATGACATTGACCTTTCCTGTCATCTCTCTGTAGTTGATGGTTCCTGGAACGAATGGTCTGCCTGGACTCCCTGCTCTGCCTCTTGCTCTAATGGAACAATGCAGCGCACACGAGAGTGTAACGGCCCATCATACGGAGGCTCAGAGTGCCGTGGAGACTGGCGTGAAACCAGCAACTGCTTCCTCAAAGACTGCCCAGGTATGGTGACGCCTTGTAGAAGTGATAGTTTTGGGGAGATTCTAGTGAGACAATGACAAATGATCAAAGATAAGGGACAGATTCAGAAGTTATGTTTTTGTTTTGTCCTTGTAGTGGACGGGAGATGGCTCTCCTGGAGCTCTTGGGGCAGCTGCAGTAAGACATGTGGAGGAGGCACACAGCAGAGGCAGAGGGTGTGTGAGGGACCATTCTTTGGTGGAGAACCCTGCATCGGTGATAAAGCTGACCTTAGGCGCTGCAATGAGAAGAGATGCCCAGGTAAAATGAAAATGCAATAAAAAATATATTTAGACTTATAAACTACCCAGTAGTTTTATGAAAAAACTAAACTTGTCTGAACATTGTGCCATGCAGAACCCCACGAGATCTGTGGTGAAGAGAGCTACGGAAATGCTGTGTGGAAGAGAACTCCAGCTGGAGACACCGTTGCTGTTCCATGCCCCTCTGACGCAACAGGTACAGAGTACAACTTTGTTACCAACCCCGAAAACTGATCTGATTCAAAGAACTCCAAACGTTTGCCAGTGGTATTCCTTGACCTAATTTGCTGATTTACTCTTTTCCAGGCCTTGTCCTCCGCCGATGCACCCTGGACGCTATCGGTTTGGCCTTGTGGGGAAACCCTAGCTACATCAAATGCGTCTCCAGAGAATACCAAAACATCCAAGCCCTGGTGAGACTCCTACAGATCATTATATTTTTTGCTATAAGTTATTAAAAGTATTTTCAACTGGCTTAATGGTATCTGACTATCACATTTCCTTTTATCCTTAGGCCCGTGAGCAGTTCGCGAAGTCCCAGGCAGGAGTGCAGGTGGATGGTGTGACTGAAATGCTGTCCAGGCTGAGGATGACCTCAAACGATGCGACGAAGTACAGCGGGGACTTGCTGGCGGTGATGGAAATGCTAAGAAACACTACTCAGATTTTCAGAAGTACTGGTTACAGTGTTGTTGATATAGAGGTAAACACCACTTAAGAGAAGTAGCCACCTGACTTTAGATGCATCAAGAACATTGCTTAATTTGATGCCAAATACGAACTGTCATTTCTCGTTAATTAGAATTACGTCCAGACAATCAGCAATTTACTGAAGGAGGAACACCATGGCAAATGGCAGGAAGCACAGCTGGTGAGTCTGTGTGTGTGTGTGTGTGTGTGTGTGTGTCTTCCCTGACACATTCAGCATTCTCATTATTGCCCAGAGTCCATTTGCCAATGTACTGCTTGCAAATATAGAATCTGACTCATTAGCAGAATAGCCCCGTGGTGTGGGCTCTGAAAGGTGTTGCACGTGAATTAAATTCACAGCTCTCCCTCTTAAGCAGCGAGAGCCATTAGTCAACATTAAGAAGCCATTTTGGATGAGTTGTACCTAAAAGAGGAGGCTGAATCACTAGCTTCCCATGCTGGCGTCCCATATGGACTGCACTCTGATTAAACCTATCCAATAAATAAAAGAGGCTTCCAAAGACTCTTAGGGTTGGTCAGTTTAAATTATAGGTCTGATGGAGAAGCAATTCGACATGCTTGAGGCACTTAGACAAGATCTTTAACCCTTGAACTGAGCTCTATGTTCGGCTTGCATTGACTATATGAACTCTATTCAATTATACGTCAAGAGACCCTATGCATTCTTGTACGCAGCTTATGAGATACTATGTCAGGATGAGGATCTGAAGTAACATTTGTCAATTCAGACACAAAATCTGAAGGAGTCTATAGATTTTTTAAACTTTTCCTGCTTCATTGTTGGACAGTCTTTTATAAAATATCTTGTACTTTCTCTGAAATTATAATGTGCTGGACTGGCACAGTGAGCTTAAGAGAAAAAGATTCATTCCGCCTACACAGCATTCTGTGTGTTGTCATGGCAGCTCATGAGGGAACAGGCGCTGTATAGGCCACGAAATGAAGGACACCTCGCGCCTACTCACACGCGCACGTATGCGTCAGAGAGACGTACAAATTCCCTCACACCCACTAATGAATCAGCCACGGCACCGTTTATGGTGCTCAGGAAGTATCCGTGTTGCTGAGTTCAATGGATCGCATTGTTGAAAAGTTAAAAAAAAAGGTGCAATGAGTAAAAAAAATCACAAAACATATCTGCAGATCTTGTGTGCTGCCGTGAAAATGACGTGCATATGAATCATCTTTGTGTTCTTCTCATAGATGGGGGTGAACATTAGGGAGCTGTTCAGCTTGATTGAAGATTTCATTGACATCATCGGCAAGCAGATGAGAGATTTCCAAGACATCTATGAAATGACTGAGAACTTTGGTGAGTTTCAAGGCTCATAGATTCTGTATGTATATAGAGCCTGTATTTGTTCTAATGGTCTATTTTATTGGATTCAAAATTTGAGTCATTATTCTATATTCATGACTGTTTTCTACTACCAACAGTGCTGAGCATCCAGAAACATCCCAAAACTATGACTTCAGATGTGACCTTCCCCATGAAAGGTTGGAGAGGCATGATGGAGTGGGTCCGCAATTTGGACGAGAAAATCGTAGTGTCACGTAATGCCCTCAGTCTGGATGTGCCAGGTATTTACACACACTCTGTTTTCTCAGTAAACTCATGAATTTGCTGGAAAAAAAAAAAAAAGTTCTCGTTTCTAATGATGCCATTTCTTGCAGATGCTGAAGAAAGCACAGGCTTTGTAACTGGCATTGTTCTCTACAGAAATCTGGGCCCTATCCTGTCTGTGCAAAGGTGTGCCATCTCACACACACATATACACACACAATGTCCTTGTGACACTATCTCTGTCCTCTGCAGTACCTTAGAGAGGTAAAGAGAACAAATACTCATGTCTAACAGAGTTATCTCCCTCCTCAGCAACAGCACCTTGCTGAACTCTAAGGTTGTCACAGTAATGGTGAAGCCAAACCCCGGTTTCATGTCTGCTCCAGTCGAGATCGAGTTCCCTCACCTGCACAATGTGAGTAACATCACAACACGTAAAAGATTAATAAAACTTCTCTCATAGATCTCTAGTAAATGTTCGACTCACCAATATTCCTGCTTTTTTTTTTTTTTTTTTTTGCAGGACACCGTCAATGAGACATGCATTGCCTGGGATGAGAGTGAGACGTAAGTGTTAATTATGTAGCTTTGCGAATTCTAGGCGTAGGTGGCTGCGCATGTGCCCGTCTATGAAGCATGCGTCTGCTCTGAATTTAACAGACCAGCTGGCCATCATGCTTTCACAGCAGCAAAGGGCATTCACACTCGTCTGCCCCCAATGCCATGTGTGCAGTCATCCCCACACACACACACACACACACACATACACCTCTTTTCTGGCAACTGTAACCAAGAGATGACTTCAGGCCCAAAAAGAGTTGAGCTTACCCATAATGCAGTTTCTTAGCAGTCACATTTTCAGGTTTCACAACATTTGGAATCCAAATACAACCAAAATGAGCCTCGTTTATCAAACTTGATCGAAATTTGGCATTCATGAAAATCCTATTAGTGCAGAATAACATTTATATCCTTTAGAAAGCTCCTTAGTTTGTGTAAATGTGTCCCTAAGGATTCTAAGTAGGTAATCTGAAGCTTAATTGATCTGCTTCAAATCATATAACCGAACAATTGTATATACACACACACAGTGTATCACACTGACAAGTTAAAAAGCCCCGAGACAAATATAAAACTAGATCTTGAATTAGGACAAAAGTAATGGCACCCGTGTAAAGGAGGGAAGGGGTAGTGTTTATTAGTATTAGGAACTGAAGATTTAGCACATGGTGCCTTTAGGAGGCGCTCTTTCACCATTTATTCTTCGCCTTGATCGTTTCGATTGAGTGTGAGCTTTGTCTTTTCTGGAGATTTTTGGGCATCTGTGTGAAATGAAAAATCAGATGTTTCATTTCAAACTAGACGCTTAATTTGTGCATGATAGCCATGTATCGATATACACAGATGTTAGAAGCAAAAGTAAATCTTTCAGGAATTTAGAATTAAAGACTTTAGTAAAAGAGTGATCAACGCGGCCCACTTTAAATTCCAGTCCATATCATTGCATGGGGTATGATCTCATCCATGATACGTGTAAGATGTGGCTGTTTTAGGAGACCGATTCAAGCGTCACTGCAGTAAATAGGGCAGATGAAAGTAGAACATGTGGGCTAGTACTGAGCCATTACTCATTCACTCTCTCTGGATAAGAAGAGTAATAGAGGTCTGAATAAACACCTCCACAAAAGGACCAAGATACAGATAAACTCATAGAAGGAAGAAAAACTGAGGCTACAAAGATATTTATACTCGTACCCGTTAAGCGTGAATGATTTTTTTGCAAACTAAACTCAAAACCAAGACGTACACATGGGTGATGGAGGTGTTGTAGAGCAGGATAAAAAGAACTAGGCCACCTGAGAGATGTGATTGAATTTGTTGCACATTAGAGCCAGAGCTGAGCAGACACTCTCATTGACCGGTGTATAAAATAGTGGTACACACTGCACCATCACCAACTCCATCCAAGCTTCACAACCACCTTTTCTTTCGCTGCGCCATTCCCCTGGCCGAGATCGCGCGGCCATGTCGGCTGAGATCCACTCTCTGTTACTACCCCGCCATCTCCACTGCCGAGGATGCCATGGCAACCGCATCCTCTCAGAGACAGAAAAAGATGAGAGACATTTTGGCTGCCAGACATTAATCATGTGCTGTGGACGTGGTCATGTGACCTGTCACCATGTCACAGGTCATAAAAACCCAGTTCTCATGCTGAGACCTTATCTTTTATTATCATATTAGATAACAATTCGTCACAAAAAAAATCTTGCATCGATTTTATCTAGATTCAGGAGCTCGATGGCTCTGCCTCTATCTTTCTCTCAGTCTTTTTTGTCCCCTTCTTTACCACTCACACCTATTATGTAGAATGCGAGTGTGGGGAGAGGCGGGAAAAAATCCCGAGGGTTCATTTTGCAGTGTGAGATCTCTCTGAAACGCTCCCTCTCTCTGTCTCCCTCTCTCCCTTTCTCTCTCTCTCTCCCCCTCTCGCTCCCCCTCTCTCCCTCTCTCTCCCTCAGTGAGTCGTTGCTGGGCTCGTGGTCTGCACGCGGCTGCAGAGCGCTCGCGCTCGATTCAGGCAGGACCAGGTGCGCGTGTGACGCTCTTTCCACGTTCGCCATCTTAGCACGGCCAAACCCCGAATCGGTGAGTCCTCTATGCGTGTGCGCTTTCATTTGCGTGGGAGATTCGTTGTTTGTTGTTGTGCGTGTGAGCGTTTGTGTGTGCGTCGGTGTTTGTGCGCGCGAGCGAGCGTGTGTGTGTGTTGTCTGTTGAAGCGGGAAAGAGGGAAGGTGCGTGTTGGGGATTTAGAAATGAATAGGCAGAAAAATAAACGATTTATAGATAAATAAAACCAGGTTGATGAATGCCTCACATTCATTAATATACAGCATTCATGTAGATATACCTGCATGCTTCCGGTCTATTCAATCAATCAATCAGTTATTGATTAATTATTGATTATAAGAAATGAACATAAATCTTCTAAAATAATTTTAATTTCAAATTAATATTTTCTTTCTTTCAAAGCCTCACCACTGTTATGTATATATTTTTATGCCCCTTGTTGAATTATTTTGTTGACGCAGAGGCCTATTGGCTAATAAAGCCCATGTTTGCCAACAATTTCGTTATCATTACTGAAAAAGAAAAAAAGAATGGCTGCTGTTTTTTTTTTTTTTTTTTTGCGCAGAGCTGTGCAGATCTTCTGTCCTCCTCATTTGATTGGAGGCTGCCTTGCTGCGCCTAAAGCATCTTGCTCTGCTGTTGCCTTGGCAACGGCATCCGCAGAGCCCGCTTCTTGTGTGATGGAGCTGTCCGAGAGATAGGGGAGGAATAACAAGAGCACTGGCCTTCAAAAGACTAATACACGCACGTCTTATTTTGCCACCAAGCCTATATGACGTGTGTGCATTGGGTCGAAGCTACATTGGTAGAAAAAAAAGCGTAGCTGCTTTTGATTACTTCGCCTCCTTTGTTGTTGCATTCTGTCAGTTCATTCGAAACAAAAGTCACTACCTCTGACACTTCTATTATTATTATTATTATCTGACATTCCCCTAGAACGAAGCAGCCGTATTTATTTTCAGCACACGCTAATGTTGATTGCAGACATGCCAAGGCACAAGAGGCGTTTTTATGACTCCATGGCTCCAAGCTGAATGATTACAAAGCCTGCAAGAAAGGACAGGAAGCAGAGCATTATAAGATCTTATGAGATACGCTCTACTTCCTCCCTGTGTTCAAATGTCCTTAACCAGTCCGTCTCGTGTGAGTCACTGGAACAGGACAATCATTAGCACACACACACACACACTATTCTCTACGGCCTCCTTGTCCTGATTTTCAGTGTATTTTTTTCTTGTCTAACAGACAAACATTCTGTCTTTCAAGGGCAAAAGCCGCACAAGTCATATTTGGGTCACACTAGCTGGATTTATCTTGTTACCCCACACTGGGAGAAGCAGCATGAACTGAAATCACTTCCTCAGATCCTCTGCTATCATTTACACAGTGTTCTGGTTCAGATGTTCAGGCAGTGATATTAAGCTGCCAGCTTAGAGACTCTAATGCCTATGAGGAACACAACATAAGGATTGTGATGCATACCTTATGATGTAATAATATTTAAAAAATTATTTAAAATAGCAATAATAATAACACTAACATTATTCTATTATGTTTGATCATAACAACTTTAAAAAAAAAAACTTTATCCTTTTTTTCTAACCACTTTTTCTTTTGAAAATGCTTTTTAATCTGAATCCTAAAGCATAATGATAAATTAACTTACATAGATGTATCATATTTAGTGTAAATGAAATCATTAGGATGATCATATAAAGACACAGAAAATTAGCTAAAATGTTCCTTCATTCCTTCGTGTCCTTTTTTTCACTTTACTTGATTTTTGGCTTCTTGAACCACCAGCTACTGAACCATAAGTAATAAAAAATAGTAAAAGGTAAATATTTTTCCCCAGTTTTATAAAATAGAAAGCTGCTGGGAAATGCTAATAATAAAATAGTGAAGGCAAACCTGCTAAAATATAGGTAGTTCATATACTAGCTATAAAAATTATTATCATTATTATTATTATTATTATTATTATTATTATTATTATTATTATTATTGTTTTTGTTGTTGTTCATTAAAGTCCCACGCATGCTGGATTATCTTGCGCACCATTTCACACACCACTGTGTGCCTGCTGGCACAATACAAGCGTTTAGCTTCCAATCACCACCAACACAGATTATTGCAGAGGTGAGAATTAGTCCACCTGGCCCTTGCAGGACACACACACACACACACATCTCACCTTTATTTCTCCTTCCCTCAGAACTGCCCTACTTCTGCCATTCATGTTGCCTAAAGGGAATAGTGTGTGTGTGTGAAAGAGAGAGAGAGAGAGATAGATGGCTTAACATTTCCTTTTTCTCCTCCCTAGAACATGGATAAGAACCTGTTGCCGTCGGTTACTATGATCGTAGGATGTGGCGTTTCATCCCTGACGCTGCTTCTGCTCATCATAATCTATGTCTCTGTTTGGAAGTAAGTACCTGAATAACACACACACACACCCACACACATTGATTCTGTAAGATTAATAGTCACTGATTGATAAACTAACTGATTGGTTTGTTCTCTCAGATATATTCGCTCTGAACGTTCTGTCATCCTCATCAATTTCTGCCTGTCAATCATCTGCTCCAACGCTCTCATCCTGATTGGTCAGACACAGGCTCGCAACAAGGTATGACATCATTCTTACACAGCGTCCTCTGGTGCATTGCTTTCTACTTTATTTCAATAAACAGAAAATCTATTTAGAAACTTTTGTAATACTAACACCTTTTCGGTTCTCTCTCTCTCTTTCTCTCTCCCTGTCTCTCTCTCAGGTCATGTGCACCCTGGTGGCAGCCTTCCTTCATTTCTTCTTTCTGTCATCTTTCTGCTGGGTTCTGACAGAGGCGTGGCAGTCGTACATGGCCGTGACCGGACGTCTGCGCAACCGTATCATCCGCAAGCGTTTCTTGTGCCTGGGCTGGGGCCTGCCCGCGCTCGTCGTGGCTGTTTCTGTAGGATTCACCAAGGCCAAAGGATACGGCACGGTCAACTAGTGAGTCCTTCACTTCCATTTCTATATCTCTCCAACTCTCGCTCTTTCTTTTTTCTGCACTTTTCTGTTTACTACACTTATGTAACATGCTGCTTTTTGTCCTCTAGCTGCTGGCTGTCTCTTGAAGGAGGGCTTCTGTACTCGTTTGTTGGACCAGCAGCTGCTGTAGTGTTGGTATGTAAAACACATGAGACACACACTTCAACATAAAGACAAATCCCATTAATGGGGCATATGAGCTTGTGAAATTTGTTTTGCATTGTTTTGCTTTTTATTGCTCTTGGCCTCACTCTGTATATGTGTGTGTGATAGGTGAACATGGTGATTGGTATTCTGGTCTTTAATAAGCTCGTGTCAAAGGACGGGATCACAGATGTGAAGCTGAAGGAGAGAGCAGGGTAAGAGGGTTTTTTTATTTTAAATTATTCAGCCATTTATGATTTGAAAACAAAAAACAGGCTTTTTCTCTGATGGGATTGATGGATGGATGAATAGATGGATGGATGGATCGATTAAAGGATGGACGGATGGATGGATGGGAAGGTCTTGATTTTAGACCAAACTCAATAAATCTTGCATAGCCAATTTTGTTCAGGAAGCCAAGAAAACACAATTAATCATCTCTAACCATTAACCTAGAAGAAATTCTGAACAATGAGAAGTGAAGAGTCAGATAGATAAACGTAATACACACACTAGCTGTGATTAACACACGGTGCTGGTTCCTGCAGGGCGTCGCTGTGGAGCTCGTGCGTGGTTCTCCCACTGCTGGCTCTGACCTGGATGTCGGCTGTCTTGGCCATCACAGACCGGCGCTCGGCTCTCTTCCAGATCCTCTTCGCCGTCTTCGACTCGCTCGAGGGCTTCATCATTGTAATGGTGCACTGCATCCTGCGACGCGAGGTGAGCCGAGACGCAAACACTCGACCGTGAATCGACCCAGCCATTACAGATTGATGCAATATGTATATATATATATTTTGTTATATTAAATATGTGAACATGTCTTATAGGTACAAGAGGCTGTGAAATGTCGCGTAGTCGATCGTAAGGACGATGGCAATGGAGACTCTGGGAGCTCGCTGCAGAACGGCCACACACAGCGCATGGTGAGTGTCTCATACACACACACACACACAAATATACAGATCAACACATTCAGCGCTAACTCGGGAAGCGGCATTAGCATCCTCATGCATTTTACATGATGGCCTGCAGCACTCACAAATAGCTGCTGATTTTCATTTTAATTCTCTCCTCTAATTTTCTCCTCGCTTCTCTCTCTCTCTTTTCTTTTACTCGTAGGGTGACTTTGAAAAGGACAGTGACTCAAACAGACCAGGTGAGATTATCTACCAGTTTAACACTTTGTTATATATAAATACGTTTATATATTTCTAAAAATGTATATAAATAGGAGCCTATATTTTTAAGTCTTAGCCGTAGCTGTGGAAACAGTTGTCGATCAAGCAATTTAGATCTCTAGTGGTATCTTAGATTTAGATAAAAACCTTTGTTCCATATGGAATTTATGAACAGCCGTGTGCTAAAATGTGTCATCTCATTATTTTTTATCAGGTGGTGTGAAGACCTCTTCAGAGGAGAAGATGCCTCTCCCTCAGCTGCCTCTTCCCATGGGTCCCAATTTCCACACACTGCCCTCGAAACCCAGCGCCAAGACCCACATGCCTCCCATGCCCGACTACTCCAGCCATACTCTGACCCTGCGCAGAGATAAGACCCGTGTAGGTGAGCCACCCTGTTCCAAGCCTGTCTACGTGTGCGACAGCGACATCTTCACACAGATGGACCCCGAGCTTGTGCGCGTCCCAACCGAAGGCGGCGGTCCTGACGCAAGCGGCTACATGCTGTTGCCTAACACTACGTCCACGCTACGCTCCAAGCCTAAGGAAGACATTTCTTCTGCAAAGTACAACATCAGCGTTGAGCAGCTGCCTCAGGCACGCATCATGCATCTGGGCAGCGGATATGCCGAGCCTCAGGCTGCCTATGCTACCAAGCCGGTAACGGCTGACCGTGCCAGCGTGTCCTATTCAGAGCGCGACTCACCCCTGCAGAACGTGCACAATATTTCCAGCGAGAGTCACGTCACCAGTTTGCTAGGAGACACCTTCGACTCCATGAACTCCATGATGTCGAAGAGCGAGACCATCTCTACACTGTCCATGAGCTCGTTGGAGGTCAGCGAGGGGGTGAGTGAAAAATATATAGTTGCAGCAAAATATTAGTAGGAAAGTTTTACTTGTAGAAGTTATATAAGGCTCAAATAACTGATGCAGCTTTTTTGGCTCCTTTACTTTAATATAGTTTCTTAATATAAGTTTAAAAATACATTTTGTACCAGCTGTCTCACAAATAACATTTGAATAAGAATGACTAATGTTTGTTCTTTCTTCCTTTCTCTTCTCCTGTCTTTTCCTCCGACTCCCACAATGCAGAGGCAGAAATCTCGTTATGCTGAGCTCGACTTTGAGGTAATTACATTTTCATATCTCACCTGCCTAGAAGCAGTATTATTATGCTCGGAAACATCTGTGTTGTTCTCAAGCAAAAGAAGATTTACAGCCTTTGGCATGTTTTGTTCAACTGATGAAATATAATTCATGATAATATGAACTCTTAAGGCATAAGTTAGACAAGAAGAATTACAAAGTTATAAACTTCACAAAAGATGTCAATACGAAACTTCTTCCTATTAGTTTTAACACTCTTTGTTCTGTCCTGTGCTTCATGTAGAAGATCATGCACACGCGAAAGCGCCATCAGAACATGTTCCAGGACCTCAACAGGAAGTTACATCATGCTGAGAAGGACAGAGAATCACCCGCTTCTGACAGCAAGGTAAGACGGCAACAACAACCTAATAAATCCTGATAAATACGATCGATGTAAATCAGGATCTGCCGTTTAGAGAAGCCATCTGGCATTTCACTCACATCTCAATTTCCCACCTTCGTTCTCTTTCATCCTAATTTGCTCTTGCTCAGAAGGAGAGATAGCGGAGGGGGTTGGAAGACGTGTTAAAAGAACATGCCTAAAATAGAAATCCTGAGACCTCGGCTTACTTTCTTATCTTTTTCAGAAAAGGGTGTTATAGTCAGGTGGGGTAAAATCACTTCTCTTTGTTTTTTCTTGTGCAGTCTGTGAGGTGGAGCGTGTCTTCTGCAGGAAGTGACAAAACAAGCCACAGCGTAAGTGTCTCTTCAGCCTTTTATATGGAATAGGAAAGTGCTTTAAGGGAAAGATAATGTTTGTTCAGTTTGTTATGTCTCTTAGCACTGATGATAGAGCTCTGTTAATGGATATATATTTCAAATGCTGCATGTAATTCTCTTTTACATTGTACTTTTAGTCTAATGGAGAGATAGCGCTAATATACGAATTTGGGGGGGGCATTCATTCCTGTCTTAACAATGCCATGCTAAGAGAGATGATGAGGGAACATTTTCTAGCCATAAAAAATACATAAATAAAAATGGTCCAACAGTACACAAGGAAGAACCACTGAGATGATGAACCATTGAGATTGGTGTCTTTACGCATTCTAATCCATTTCACATTTTCTCCTCCAGGATAAACAACAAGCACTGGGAGAGCGTTCATGGGAGACCATGCCGCGATCACAGGCGTCACCACCATCGTGGGTGAGAAAGGAGCTCGAGCCTTTGGCAGCATCACCCTTAGAGATGCCCTCTGTGGAGTGGGAGAAGCCTGGCACTGCTATCCCTCTGGTAGGCCAGGACATCATCGACCTGCAGACGGAAGTGTGAGGCCCTTACCAAAAAAAAATTGTGTATACCCTGGCTCCTTTTGGTTTGGGAAAGAAGAGGGAGAAGGCGGAATCAGAAGGGAAAATTGGGAGGTCAAGAAAGATAAATAGAGTGTAGGGGTGGAGAGAGAACCAAAAACCATGTCCTGATATCCAAAGAATTAAGAAGGGGAATTAATGAATGAGAACGCTTGCATAGTTTGGGATTTATGTAGCTTCAAATAATGGTAATTACCATGAAGGAGGAAGGGGGAGGGGATCTGATAGATAGATGGATGGATGGATCTGATGGTGTGGCTTTGGTTCTCCTCTGGGCACAGTAAGGTTCTCGTTTTTTTCCGCCAAGAGCTTCTCCCGTAACTCTTCCGTCTGGTCCAGGAGAGGTGTGGTCTTCATGCCTGTGCCTTTTGTTCAGTTTTCGTTTGACTTCAGTATGGAAAAGGCGACCGGTTGCTCGGCTCAGTGAGCTTGACCTCTTCCAGTGTCTCTGCTCTCACCCTGAGAGAAGGACTGGCACCGAGTGACTTCCCAGCAGCCTGTTGGCTGTTTTTTCACCCTGAGGTGAACGGACGCATGTTGGCAACTGTCTGCGCTGTGGTTATTGTTATTTTTTTATCGCTTATGCGTAGCGCTGCTTCTCAAGAGCTTATTACAGACTCTTCCACTGAACTCTATTCAGAGTCTAATAGCATAACTTTCCTGGACTCAAGGCTTGAATAGGACTGTCAGAGCTGAACATTTATTTTTTATGGTTTAAATTGTCATTGTTATTAAATAATAATGCATTATAAAGGTATGATTTATATTTATAAGATTTATTTTCTTTTTTTCTTGTAATTTGATTTGTTTGGATTTGTCTTCATTACCTTCAACTGTGGAGTTTCATTTTATAAGTATAATATAATAACATCCCACTGTTTCCCAAAATCTACACGAGGAACATAATGAGAGTGCAAGTGGAGGTATGGCTTCACAGAGATGCTCAAACACATGTGACCACATGTGAGACACCACTGCTACACCTGGAGCAAGCCCAGTGCACATTCTGGGTACCAAAGGCTGGGTGCGAGCGGCATGTGGACACGTTAAGGATAAAAACACCATCTTTGTTCAGCTGAATGCCCGGTTGGATCATCTCGCTATCTGTGTTTCCTCCATTTCCATTACCAGCTCGTTCTACAGCCTTGAGAACTTAACAACAAGGAAAAAGATTTATAACCTCAAAGACCCTAGCACTGGGCCTTGAGGCACCTCGGCGTGTGGTCCGGGGCTGTTCTCGCCCTCTGCTGAACTCCAGCAGAACTTCCGCAGTGCCAGCTGTAGAGGCAAACAGACTCTCATATTGTGCAAAGAGAGAGTGAATAAAAAAAGTGCAATATGATGATGGACGCTTGATGCATCATGTAAAAGGGTGATGTCAGACCCATGACAGATTTTTATTATTTTTGGAATTTTGTACCATGTTTATAGAGCACATAGAGACATTTATTATAATACTGTCTGAGGACTGTATTAGTAAATATCAAAGATTCTTTCTCCATGAATTTGATTTGATGGATGAAAGCACATGACTTTGAGTCTTGTGATTAATATTTGGGAGATAAAAATAGAAATTATATATGAAGAATAATAGACTATAGAGTATGTTTCAGGTACATACCCCTGGTTTTCTACTTGATTCCCCAGATTATTGAATAACAGTACACTGGTCCTCTGTATTGTCCTGTGTTTTGAAACCCTGTAACCCTGTGTGCCAATAAGCTTCCCTCTTGTTGCAGTCTTAGACACTATGGGTTATCAAAGTCCTAACTGTTTGTGTCTTTTACATTTCTATGTCATTATTTTTCCATTGTTTTCACATGTACAGTTTTCAGAGCACAAAATGAATATGTCTGATTTCTAATAAAAAAAAAATCTATATTATCAAGTGAAATGGTTTTTCGTTTCCCAGTAGAAAACGTTAACTTTGATTCTTGAGACTAACAGTAGTAGTATAACATTTAAGGACATTATCTTTTTAATAAAGTAGCCCTAAATACATTGATTATACCTTAACTCAAAAAGTAAAGGGTAACTGAAAAGAATGACAAAAACCTACAGAGAACCAAGAGAATAAGCACTGAAGTCAGTTCTCCTCTGGAAAGCACTGAGAATCATATGAATAGTCTTAGAGATATATGGAATACAAATGAATGGTTAATGGTACCCTAAGAGCAATAACAAAGACAAAGAAGTTATGAGGGATATATATAGCAGGAACTTGAATTTGTAAATTTCCCATTGGGATGAATAAAGTATCTTTCTATCTTGGCAGGAGCAGGATCCAGATTGGGCATGAGTTTAAACTGCTTGACAGGACCAGAAAGCTTTCAACCATAAAGCAAAGCTTATAGACCTTAAGAAAGGAGAATGAGATAATGGACTTGGGGACAGTGGCAGGAGGTTTGTAGGCCAACAGACAACAGCAAGCGCTTGTTTATCTCAGAATGGCACAGAAATTGTAGACCTCAGGAATGAACCAGGAAGCTTTGGGAACTCAAGAAGAGCACAGGAGCTTATACACATCATGATGGATGCAGGAGACTAGATACCTCAGAATCCATGCAGGAACTTGAAGACCTTGTAGATTTCTTTTCAGAAACAGGACACTTTAGACCCCAGGGGAGATGCAGGCAGGAGCTTTTTGGGCAAATGCTTGAAGACTTCAGGACATCACAACAGCTTTTAGACCTGAATACAGAACCAAAACATTTACACCTCAGGGTGGGAGCAGGAGCTGATAGGCCTCAGGATGGATTAAGGAGAAAACAAGAAAGTTGCAGACCTCAGGAAAGGAACAGGAGCTGGAAAACCTCAGATTTGTAGATCTCAGGAAGGGCCAAGAGCTTGGAGACCTTAAGAAGGGGCAGGAGTTTGTACATCACAGGAAATGGTGAGAGCTTGGAGACCTTAAGAAGGGGCAGGATCTTGTAGACATCAGATTTGGAGCAAGAGCTTGTAGACCACAGGATGCAAGCAGAAGTTTATAGACAACAGATTGGGACCTGGACCCTTGTAGGCCTCAGGACAGATAGCCCAATGCTTGGGACAGTACTAGAAGCATGAAAATCAGTAACAAAATTAATGAATGCAGTTCAGAGGTATATTGTAGATGATCTACAAGCATTTTTACTATTACAATCTATGATATTTACAGTGTACCTGTAGACGTAGTAGTGCAGACAAAAACACAATCATAAAGCATCCTAGAGACATAAAACTTTCTGTTCTATTATGAACAAACTCAAGCCATTGCAAATGGATAAACTGGAGATATCAACAATATCCAAATTCACCAAGATTTCCTTTTTCAGACTTCCATCATCATAATCCTGAGGACTACACAGAAGTGTACAGTGAGAATTGTAAACTCAGCTGAGCAGGTAGACAAGCTGTTCTGTTGACATTCACAGGCTGATTGAGCTACAACTCAATAAATGAGTGCATTATAAGGAATATTTATCTCTGAGTGATGTTTAAACAAGGTTCTTTACTCTTTTATTTCTTTGCACTGAATCTTTTTCTCTCTTACAGGAAAGAAGGGACATAAATAGGCCTCTATAGTTCTCGGAAGGCATCAACAACGAAAGCGAGGCATTTAGCAACTCCATAATACTCTTGTTTAATAGCAAATATTGTAACAATACAAAATTAGAACCACAACATGAATCTGCAGGATGCAATCTAGGCAGTATAACCTGCGAAAGAACAGAAAACAAACACATTATCTCCAGACCAGGCTTATTTTTTATTTTATTTTCAAGGAATTGTTGTCTATTTGATATCTAAACCATTAAAAAGCTGGCTACCTATTACACAGAAACTCCATTTCTGTTATTGGTACATTTGTGATGCCCTCCAGCTTTACCTTTCACATAATGCCATTTTAAATTAAAAGAATCCATTTTCACATGGAAGGATGGAAAGTACATGTTTGGGGCAAAGAAAGCTGTCAAATGTTCAAAATATGACTATTTTGAACCCTGTAGAAATATAATGTGCCCTAAAATAACACACTCATAGTCTTTCTAAATCAATGTTTGAACTAATTATCAATAAATAACTTTTTTTTTTTTTTTTGCTTTGATAGATGCTAAATAGTACATCGAGAAAAGTCCTTGCACTGATATTCCTGAAATCCTTGCCTGTTGGATTTTCAAATTATTAAAATTTGCAAATTTTGTAAAAAAAAACACAATTTGCTGGTTTAACAAGTTAGCTAACTAGCTAAGCTTCGGTTAAATAAGCACGCTAGCTATCTCCTCACATTGTACAATGGTTTGTGACACTAGCACTAAGACATTATTCTGTTTCAAATATTTCAACAGATTTACAGATAATTATTGTAATTTTGAAATTTTCCAGTCAATTTTCTTCTTCTTTGTCATTACTGATGTCTATTTCCAGGTTATTTTCTGGATTTTTATTGTGGAAAAGACACAATGGCGTAACCATGGAACAGAGGTTATGCAACTAACATATGAGTCAGCAACTCACATTAAACTAATTGCCATTTATGTTTTTTGCTGCCATCACCTAAAGAATCCTATGATTGATTTAACCTTTAATTATGTGCAGTAACCTAGCTTTGATTTCCAAACATGAATATGCAAACCTTACATTGGTCTTTCATCAGTATTATGTGATACAGAAATGGCAGATGTCTGTAATAAAGATAGATTAAAGTCTTTTAGTCTGTATTCATGGGTATATGATACATTGACTTGAGCCAAAATTTCCCGTTTTTAAGCTACAAAACGCGGATCATGCTTACTTCCAAATAGGACATTTCTGATATTTCCTCTGTGGGCTTTCTAACAGCCCCAGTTTCTCTGAATAGATCCAAGAACATGATGTGTATCCAAGAACAAAGTTTTAAGGTTGGAATTTTAGTTTAGGTTTCATTTAAGGATAAATGGAAACTGATATGTTGTAAAACTTTTGATAATGCTGAATGTCTTTCTTTCTTTCTTTTTTATTTATTTATTTATTATTTTGCTAATAAACAAATTCACAGTGAATGAAATGCTTTAAGTTAATGGAGTTTTTTCCCCTCTTCCCCAGTTTTCCCACAGGAAATAAATGTGTTATTAAAATTATATTTGGCCTTTCCAATGTAATGCACTGCAATTACAGTATCTAATGTGGCATCTGCTGGCTCTGTACCTATGCTTATTTGTTGCCTTAAATACTATACAAATGCATGCTTATGTAATGAAAAAAGTTTTTCTCTTCTTAAATGAACAGTGAGCATAGATTGTAAGTGATATAACAATCCAGGTCCGAAAACAACAAAAATACACGAGCACAGCTGTCAGGTCTATTGTGACCTCAAACATCATTTCCCAACATGAATCATGGCCTACACATGTAGCCAGACCGGACTTCCCACAATGCACCTGCATTTTTATTCAGTCACCATTTACATTTCTTGCAATTGGCAGACTTACATTTTTACACAACTGAGGTTTAAGGGCCTTACTCAAAGACCCAACAGTAGCAGCTTTGTTCACCTGGGATTCAAAATCACAACCTTCAAATCAGTAATACAACACCTTAACCGCTAAGCTACCACATCTCCCCAGCAGTCACCGGACACACACACACACTGTAAAGTATACACCCAGTTTCCTTTGTGTCCTGATGCTATCAAGCCTTGTCCATGTATTCTAAGTTCTTGTCTATGTATATTCTGGCTTTGTCCACTCTTTTGTACCATTGCCTTGACTTCAATAGAGTGTTCCAGGAACAAGTCCTAAAATAAACCCTGAAATAAGTTTTTAATGGCTTTTTTGAATGACTTTTTGTATAAATGCCTGAAATGTTTTATTCTACAATATAAAAACATCAGTAATACCCCACTCATGGTCTTAAAAAAGGGGTTATGATGTAAACAACTGACTACAGAGGTTGCGTTTAGTCCTCAACTTAATTTAAGTCTTTAGCTTTGTGTTGTTTTGTAGCTCTTTGTTGTTTTATGTACCACCAGGGTCCTGGAGAAACATTGATTCATTTCAATGTGTACTGTGTCAGCTATATATGGTTAAAATGACAATAAAAGCTTCTTGACTTGACTTGTCAAGGACATTAAACATCATCACACCAAACAGGAAACTCATCTACTACAGCCTCATTGTGTAAATAACGCATGTTTACAAAGTTCTATCACAAACTGTTCATTCATTCAGATGCATCCACAAAAGGAGCAGAGCGGATCCTTATCAGGGAACATGGTGTTAAATGGATATTGAAAGAGCTGAAGCATTGTGGTGGTGACAAAGAAGTCAGGTGACCGCGCTGTAGTTCATTTATAGCCTATGTTTAGCCTTTTGCTGATCTATTGATCACAGCACAATCCAATTGTCTTGTTTGAGTCATGATCACTTCTGGGTTGGAATACAAAAATACATCCTACTTGAAGCACTCTATTTCCTGTTTGCTGATCACCTGACCTGTGCCTGTTTATATACTTTAAGATTGCCTTGCATTTTGATGAACTGTTAACAAAATGACCCTAACCTGCAAATGCATCCATCTCAGGGAATTCCAAAAAAAAAAGACAGAGCAAATACAGTGAACACATAATTAGTTCAAGGTACCAAAAACAAACAAACAAACAGAATTGAAGGCAAAACTTAACAAAGTGTGAATGAACAATTTCAGTCAATATAGTTAATTTTATGGGGTTTTTTTTATCGTTTCTCTAAGCTAGAGCAGATGCTGTAATGCCTACACAGCAGTACTCTCTTACTCTTTTATTCTGTAGCTCTAAGGGCTTGCAGTGTGTGATTAGAACTTCTTTACTATATCGTGCTGCAGCAGAACCCTTTTACATCTCAGAACAAGCGTCTAGAGCAAGAAAGCAAGAAATATGCTCTCCTACCTCAAACCATATTAGACATGGGTAAACTTAAACGGGACTGATTTTACCAGGAAAGTGAGGAATATACTTAAATAAATTACATGTAAGAATGAAAATCTGTACCCCACCCCCACCCCACCCTGCCTCAATTTGAATGCTATTTGTTAAGCACCCTAAGAGGAAATAAGGTAGAGTATTATCTGAGGAAGAACCATTGAAAAAAAGGATGGATTTCAGAAAGTGACATACTATATGTTGCCATGGTTACACAGCATTCAGTATGTAAATTCAATGAGCTCCATGTCCACATTTCACAAAGGTGTGCAAGTGACACTCCTCTGAGAGCCAGCATTGTCTGCAGTTAATGGTATTTAACTGAAGAAGGAGTCCTTTGATCTGTGTTCAAGTATGGTTAGAAAAACCCTTCTTTAACCCAAAGGGAACGAGTGAAAGTGACTTTATATCTATGTCTGGTGTTGGTTCAAGTGGTTTAACTGGCACAAAGTCAACTGTTTTTTTTTCCTGGAGTTCAGAGATGTTGAATGCACACCAATTCCTCCCGCAACAAATCAGCAACGTTAACATCCTTTTATTCTTCCTAAAGGGATCTGCAGCCATGTCAGTTCACTCCCTACAGCATCAAAAGAAGGAGAATACACAATCAACAGACTTTACATGAGGGTACTCTGTAAGTACCTTCAGTTTTAAACTATTTGATGATTAACATTGATCATGTCCATCATCAGGGCCTGGCTGGGATACATGGAGTCATTAAGGAAGTCAGGATGTTGCTTTACACCATTAACAGTCCCTGGACATATGCCATTCTAAGATGACCTACTGTGCAATGCATGTATAGGAGAAAAAGCATGAAAATCGACTTTTCCTAAATAAATGAATGATTTTCTGTCTGATATAAAATGAATCAGAGACGTGTGTTTTTCCCTCTGTTGGGATAACCTTGCACGGATTTTTAGTGGTTCACTATAAAGCCTTCAAATGCTTATGAACAAGCAGAGTGCAGAAATGAGTTTGATATCACCATTTACATTGAAGGAAAAAAAAACATTTGGTGTTTTTTGGAATTTTTCTATTAATATTTATTGCCCCTAGTAGGGGAAGGAAGGGAGGGAGGGATTTATGGACGGTTGGAGGAAGGAAGGAAGGAAAGAAAGAAGGAAAGAAAGAAAGAAAGAAAGAAAGAAAGAAAGAAAGAAAGAAAGAAAGAAAGAAAGAAAGAAAGAAAGAAAGAAAGAAAGAAAGAAAGAAAGAAAGAAATTCCATCTTTCGGCCTATTTTAAAAAACAGAGTTGAAAGATTCCTATAAAATGATTTCATATAAACAGTGAACAAAAGTTAGGGAAATTTAGGGCTGTTACTTAATGATTCATTTGTATGTTTGAATATGGATATACTCATGGATTGTTTCATTTTGTCTCCCTGTTCCATATTTGGTGAGGTGAAGGAATAGTTTCATTGATAAGATCTTCTTTGGGACATAAGAGACATGTGACAGTCCACATGCTATTTGGTCTTCAAATTCAACTTACTATAAGTGTGTTGATGGTGTTTTTTGGGGGTATATTGGGATATTTTTTCTAATCATCACAAAACAGCAGTTTGCCTTAAGAGCAGTTTCCACTTCACAACCCAATCAATTGCCTTTTTATCTTTAAATCGTACTTATAGTCTAAACATCAGCCACACACATTAATGGAGCACCTGAGGCCCAGTTTCCGCTCCTTTCATGTCGCTAAAACAGTGCAACTTGAGTGCAAGCAAGGCCAGAGAAAATTGAGGAGTCCAGTCATTCCCTCACTTCAGAAACTCAGAAAGTACATGTTTTTATTTCATTTTGCATGGCAGCCTGAAAAGGAGCACTCAAGCCACAGTGGTTGGGCTTTTTTGTCTCACTGGCTCTGATTGAGGGAAACTAATTGCACTGTTTGAAAAGCACCTCTCATGTAATCCTTCAGCTATGAATGATAAAGTGTCTCTGGCCCTGGATTACAGCTGTGCATGTGCGTCATCAGCAAATGCCAACGGTCCCCAGAGCGCAATTCCTCTGTGGGGGCTGAGCTTTTGCGCCACTCGCATACCCTGAGAGGTGGCCTGTTGAGCAAAGGTGAGTGTGTGAGAGTGTTTGTGTCTGAATGGCTAGGGAAATGGTAATGACCAGTTATAGCTTTTAACAGTGGACTGTTATTCATACAGAAACAGAACAATACAACATACATACATTCATTCATTCATTTATTCATTTTGTCATCCTCTCTAAATGCTTTATCCTAGTCATGGCGGAGGAGGATCTGGAGCCTATCCTGGGAAGGCTGAGCACAAGGCAGGAATACACCCTGCATGAGACGCCTTTCACATGCTCATTACAGCACTAGGCCGGGCTTCATAATTCTGGGGTCCAGTTATTAGTATGGCCACAGGTTTGGCCATGACAGGATATAATGTTTGCTAGTAAAACAATAATGTTGAGAGAATAGCAATTTCTTTTAAGTATTATAAGAAGAACAAATGTTGAAAGGAAGAAACATGGTATTACAAGCACATTAACAAGACATACCATTTTTTGTTTTGTTTTGTTTTGTGATACGTCCTAACATACTGTATCTGTACCCGAATTTCTTCATTCTAGACGCTAGTAGTGTACACATTTGATTGTCATTGCAGTGTCTAACTGTGCAGCATCCTGCTGTTTCAACCTTCAGAAGAAGAAGAAGAAAAAAAAAAGCAAATACTGCAGCACACTCTGGGGTCTTTCCATAAAAGGAAAAAGGAAGTATGATTACCAGCATTAATCAGTAAAAAACATTATAATCTTAGAAGATTAATGTTCTAATGTCTTAAATCGTATTAACTATACTTAATCTAGTAAGCTGACTAACTAAATACCATCTACCAGATGATGGACCCAGTGATGTTTTGCAGCAGAATGAATTATGTACTTGGAAAAATCAGAGCAGTGAAACCTAAACTGGCCATATTTTAGTTTTCTAAATGTGACTAGTTGTAGATCCTATATGTGTTTATGTACATTTTGTGGCTAAAGGCAGCTAATCAGACCAGAAACAAATGCATGGCTAGATACGTTAGGTCAAATACTTTAGCAAACCAACAATATGAATTGTTAAAAAAAAGGTGAGGTTTAAAGAAATACAGTATATACCCTTTTCTCTCTAGGATAAACTCAAAAGCTTTTCTCATCTATTCTATGGCCCATGGTATAAATAAGAATAGTTATGTGAAAGGCCACTATGAAACAAAACATACATCCTTCAATACATTTTGTGAACAGCATATCCTGTAGCTTGTTCTGAGACTGGATTTTATGCCAGGAGACTTGGGGTACAAGGCAGGGGACACCCTGGACGGGGTGGCATCCCAGTGCAAGGCACAATCTCTCACACACACACTCACTCACATACTACAGACAATTTAGAAATCAGTAAATGACAATGCATGTCTTTGGATTTAAGGAGGAAACCCCTGAAGTATGGTGTGAACTCAAACCCTGGAGGCGTGAGGCAAATGTGCCAACCACAAAAAATAAATAAATAAATACCCTACCCATCCCATCTTTGTGAAACAAAAGCATAGCCGGAAACAAATCATTAATGGTTAAGCATTAAAAGATAAATGAAGCTTTGTAAGCAAAGAATTTTCTGGAACTGAACTTTTACAAATTGCGGAATTCTGCCTCATTAAAGCATTAATTTTTCAGCATGTTTTCCAAGCAACATTAACTTTCCAATGAGTCCAAACACATCTCAAGGCAGCATTGTGTGGAACAGAATGGTCTGTCCATTATCCTGACCTTTATTGGATAACGCTTTTGTAAGAGCATTTGAACTTAAAGGTTAGACAGAGAAGTGTCCAAACAGCCCCACAAACCACTAGGATGTCCTACAGAGGAGAGACAGCAGAGTGCGTCTGGACAAAGTGTTCTCATGTGTTCAGGTTCAGGTTACTAATGGACTTATAGTTGAATTACATTCATTTTTCAGTAAGTGGGTTTGTACAGGCCAGAGATGTGATGGATGTGGAGTCAATCCAATACACAATTTAGAGTAGCCAGTTCACCATATACTCATATAGTATGTACTTATTTCTTTATTTAGCTGATGGTTTGGCTGCCTGTATCATTGCAAATCAATACCAAGTTCTACTGACTGATCGCAGTTTTCCTCTGAGGAAACATTTCTATCTAATGGGTGTGGTCTCTTCCAGGATGACTCCACCCCCATCCACAGGAGACAAGGGCTCTCCAAATGTTTTGATGAAAATAAGATCGATCAAACTGTATGCCAGGGGTGTCTGATCTAATTTGGAAAGGGCCGATGTTCAGCTGCAGGTTTTTATTGAGTGGTCGTTAACGGTTGGTGGTTCAAGCCCCAATGCCACCAAGCTGCCACTGTTGGGCCATTGATCAAGGCCCTTAACTGTCTCTGCTTCAGGGGTGCTGTATAATGTCTGTCCCTGCTCTAACCCTAATTTCTAAGCTGGGATATGTTAGGAAATGTATTTCACTGTGCTGTAATGTTTATGTGACAAATAAAGGCTTCGTCTTCTTCTTCATTCCAATCAAGCATGAGCCACATCTGGTTAATCAGTTTATCTTAGCTTTCAATAGAATCATGTGTAGCTCCTGCTTGAATGGAATGAAAACCCATATCCTTTCCTGATATGATTGGTCACCCGTGCTATATGCTATGCCCTCCACACTTATCGGATCTTAACCTAAAGGAACACCTATGGGAGATTCTGGACTGATAGACAGTGACAGGCAGTGTTGACTGGTCCAGTAGCTTTGTAAAATCTGAACCAAGATGTTCTGACAGCTCTGTGACACATTCCAAAGACTATGTTTTGCTTTAATTTTCACCCATCTGTGCATATATAATCACCCAGGGAACACACAACATTCAGCTCCTCTACAGGGGGAAAAAAAAAGTGTTACTATGGAAACAGGGAAATGGGTGCAGCGCCCATCCATCGCTCTGTTGAGGCATTAGAGATGGGGTGACTAAGGTGCAAATGCAAAAAGCTTTGTAAAAACTAATGAAAAATAAGGATACATAAACAATATATCCAACACCCTAAAGACTTAGGGATGGATTACATCATATCATACATCATATATCATATATCATATCAAACACAAATACTATACAAATTTCATTGTACTCATTTGATGATGATGAAGATATTCTTTACACAGTTAAGTTCTGGTCCTCTAACTAAGTTCTGGTCCTCTATATTTAGTATAACCTCACACTCCACTTGTCTGTGTTCGTCATGTGAATTTCAAATACAAGCGATAGTTTGTTACACAGAAACAGTTACTACAGTCACTTTGGTGACACCATCTGCACATACGGCAAATGATGCTGTCACTAGTTATTGGGACGGTTCCTTGCCATGTGCTGCCCTATATATGGTTGTCCTGCTGTCTTGGTTGGTGTCAGTCATTAGGCTTATATATGTGTCGACGTAACGGTGTACGTGTGTCGTAAGGCAGGATGCCGTGTTGTCTAGGTTTTTATGTTATAGTCATGTTTTGTTGAAATTTCCATGTCATAGTTATGGTTTTTTTCTGTTACGTTTAGTACGGTTGTCTTTTATTTTGTTAAATAAAAGCAGGGCACATACTGGATCACTGCATTTGGGTCTGATTTGCTACTGTGGGCGATCGAACTTACGGCGAAGATCCGGGTTTGATCCCTACCATCAGCGGCGTTTGCCCCGTTTGTTACAGATACGTTATTTTCTTGAACATAACTAGAAGAAGTTGATTATGACTTAAAAGCAGATGAAGACAGTGACAATGAAGAAACGTGAGGTTTTTGAGAAACAGCACTTAAGCATTACATCCTGGTGACTTTGGGAGTAGTATTTATTAAGTTATTTATTTACATACTTACTTACTGACTCTGGGGAATGTTGCATGTAAGTAGATAAAACTCCACTGAAGCCCCGTAATTAGGTTCGTATCATTTTCAGAGAATCCTGGGAGCAATGACAATCCTCACTTTTTGTCCAATCTCATGGCTGCTCCATGTGTGGGTTCTTTATCCGAAGCAGCGTGATCAATGCTTGAGTTTATCATTGCTATAACTTTTGTAAACCACAAGATGCCACTGTTTTTGATACTCCCAGGTTTCAATAGATTTAAAGCTTCTCAATCCTTCATCCACCCATCACTATGCCACGCTCCCAATACCAGTAATGAGACGTAGCATTACATACAACCAAAAGCCAGAGGCGAGATGAACAAGAATAGGGCTTAGACAGAATCACTAGCCAAGGTAACAACAGCTCAGAACGTACAAGATCGACAGTTCAAATTATAAGGCTTCACAAAGGCTTCACAAAGAAGTTTTATATCTGTGCATGAAGCATAATCGCAATTTAAAAGCAGAGTGCAGGCTGGGATGGAGATTATCACTGGTTGGATCTACTGAATGAATCGGCAACAAAGTCATAATTGTTGTTCGTGAACAAAAAGAACAAACTGGGTGAATGACAGAGCATCTGCTGACTCACTGATGTCGTATGTTCAGAAGAGAAAGTCGGATGAGAGGAACAGTGTTTTTGTGAAATTATGTCACAAAGACAAGCATTATGTATTGTTGTTTTGTTCACAGAATAAGGCACTATATGTAAAGTTATTGTTTACTATTGTAACATTGAAAACTTCTTATTTATTTACTACACATATGTAATTTTCATATCCTCAGTCATGACCACACTCTCAAAACTGGCCTGCACTGACTGAAATGTGTTTGAAGATAAATTCACCCGTGGATGGGACATGCCAATTTTAATAAATGCCTTGAAAACGACTTGTTTTTAAATGAATGTACTGAGTGAAACAAATAACGACTCACTAACAATGATATCTGCAAAACATTCACCGGTGTGTGTGTCGATATTTTATGGAAAGGGTCACTGAATGAACCAGTGAACAAATCAGTGAATGAATCTTGTTGGCAACCAAAATGAATCACTGGGATGAATCAAAATTACCACCTTTAAATGGAACGAAGAATATGTACATTCTATAGAGACAAACAGCAAATTTCAGGATATGGCACCCTCTAGGGATCTGGAGGTGATAAACCTGGGGTAGGTGCTACAGTACTTCAGTAACAGTAACACAGTTTCGTTGCAAATTTGGGCTGCATATCATCCCGTTATGAATTATTTTCCTATAAGGAAAATATTTTCCTATAGGGCAGTGGTAGCTCAAGTGGTTAAGGCTCTGGAGGGTTGAGCGGAAGATCGGGGTTCAAGCCCCAGCACTTCCAAGCTGCCACCGTTGGGCCCTTGTGAAAGGCCCCCAACCCAAATTGCTCCAGGGGTGCTGCACCATGGCTGACCCTACTATCGTCTGTGACGATAACCGAGCATGAAGTCATCTTCACAGGCAGGTCATACACATGCATTATGCCTGCATTTAGCATCTTAACGCTGAATCTAACCCAGACTGAAAACGGAGATTTCCCTTTTTACATTCAGCAGATATTGTTGTGCAGACTTATGGGCATTCAGCAGACTTGTATGGTTTCTGTAAAGAAAGCGCCGGCTCTCAGACAGACTCAATAACCTCACCTATTCATTGCACTGCTGCCAGCGGTTGCCAGGAGACCATTTCCAATGGCAACAGCAGAAGTAGAACACTAAGGGCAGTGGAGGGAGAAAAGGAGGACGCAGCCGAACCGGAAGCCCATATAAGTGCATGGAAGCACTTTAGAGTTCTGCACAACTGGAGGTTGTGTTTTTTTTGCTATGTGTAACTTTTGCTATCCGGCACACATATTTCATGTGCAATACAGTAAATCATACATTATGCAACAGACGAAATTAGCCTCGGCTAAATTACATTTAGTTACCATGACCTTTCCTGACCTTTTGCTGCCATTCTACAGCTTGATGACTAACCGACATCCCAAAAAGCAGAAACGGTAATAGCGTCCACCTTACATCATCTACTCCTCATTTATAGCTGTGCTGTAACCTATTATTTGCAGAGCAGCTTTCAAAGGCAGTTCAACCCAGGAACCCTATCAAACATTACGTTTTCATGATTATAATTAATATTCATTTCCGTTGCAGTGCACCTCTCCTGAAAACAAACACTTTTTTTTCCCCCCCTCCATGTTTTATCCTGACTGGTGTGAGTATTTTCTAAGCTGCTTTGAGTCATTGCTTTCCACATTCCCGTTTCATCAGGACTCGGCAGGGCATCGTTCCGCTCATTATACCTACTGTGCCAGAATGAAACTTCGATGATTTTTTTTCTTTAAATGCACTCTTATAAATGTACAGGGTTGAATTAACATTTATGCTGGTTACATAAGGGAGTTTTCACACTTGTGCTTTTTTTTTTTCCTGACTGTAAACTTTTTATGTACACCAAAAAGTTTGGTAGGGTTGTCAAAATGGTTTTTCAAACCTCAGTGCAAGATAGAAAACTGTGTCAAGTCTTAATAAAATGACAAAACTAACAGAAACAAAACACTACAAATATTGCAAACAAAAAAAAAAAGGAATGCATGCACAGGGTTGCCAGATTTTTTGCGATGTTTTATGAAAGAGCAGTTTGGAAAAAGTTTCTTGTTCTTTGAAAAAGGTTCGAAAATCTGCAATGCCCAACCAGGAACAAGTAATCAGAATTAAATGTAAAATATACTCTAAAGATTGGGTGAAGAAATAGAAGATCATAGAATGGATAATAAGATGTACCAGGTTATAAAAAAAACTGAACGTGCACCACAGTGAACAGTAGTATAGGAAGTAGCGTCTACCTCCTACACTAGGATTTCCTTTTTTTTTTGCCGTTTTTGACATGTACCTTGGCTGGACTGGACATTTTGCTGAAACCTGGTGACTCTGAAGCTGTGTATACTGCACAATGGACTGTTCAAAAGAAGCAAAAACGATCCTGAACCCAGAAACAGTCCTGAGTGGAGGATATTTTGTGTGTGTGTGTGTGTGTGTGTGTGCCACACACTTACCTCTGCACCAAGCTGAGCATCATATTTTGTGGATGTGGATTAGTGACTACATTCTGCCCCCATCTGGTCAGACTACACCACAACATCCAAAACACACTTCAAATCTGGATTTTTTATTATAATTATTTTTAATACGCCACATATTGAAGCATGTTTAAAGGGTTAAATTTGACATGACTGCCCTCAGGTGATTCAGAGTGCCTGGAAGTTGACTGATTCACGATCCATCTGCAGCTTTATGGTTCCATTTCTGCATATGGCATTTATTAAAAGTGACGTAGAACTCACAGGATGACACAGAAGTGCTAATGAAAGAGTTAGTACTAGTTTTCATAAGTCTTACATACTAGTCATGATAGAAAAGGTGAACCTTTTCTTAGCTGAAAATTTGATTACTTGTATAGCACAGCTCCGGGTTTCTCGGTTCTCTGGTTCCTGGGAGCTCTGGATCAGTGACCAGGTCACCGTGGTTTTCAGCAGGATCTTCAGTGGTGACCTTCGATATCCTAAAAACATACGAGCAAGTGGACTGGTGGTGACTCTAAATTGAACAATAGGTGTAAGTGCGTGCGTGCGTGCGCGTGTATGCGCGCAGTGCGCACGCGCATGGAGCTTGGTTATGACCAGCGTCGCGTCCTGCAGGTATTCCTGCAACCTTGCTTCCTAAAAATGACCAATAAAAGATTTGCTTTAGTTTAAAATTGATTTTGAAGTACTTGTTTACATGTTCACGCCCATTTTATGTCTCCATTTGTTTTGAACTGAGGTCACTTTTTCTATCTTTATAGTAGCCATTATACTTGACTTTCTTTAGACCGACGGGATATTTGACTGATGATGATGATGATGATTAATGTTAAGGTCACAGTAATCACAATACGATGTGATTTCCATCATTTTTATTCTTGGTGAACCCTTCAGTGTGTTCTTATTACATTTGGAGCGGGCGGGGTCAACCTAAAAAAAAACACGCCCACTCAATGTTAATAAATAAATAAATAAATAAATAAATAAATAAATAAATAAATAAATAAATAAAATGTCCAATAAACAAACATAATTCTAAATATACAATAAATAAATAATCGCCCCTTCACACCACAAGAAAGTTTTTTCTTCTTTCACTTTGTCCCTCTGGGGAAAGATTCTAAGTAAAACATATCTGAAAGCCTGAAAATGACAGAAAGAACCATAAAGGAAACTTTTTTTAAACGAGTAAATAGTGTACTTCATCATTATGCTAAATTATTATGCACACTATTTACTGTCTAGGCTATTAAGAATAATCTACACAATGTGTGTGTGTGTGTGTGTGTGTGTGTGTGTGTGTGTGTGTGTGCGAAAGCACATTTGGGTTTTAAAGCACACCGGAAAGTGTGTGTCATACTTCTGAGACGAACAGAACAATAACCAAACTTTCTCATTTATTTGTTGTCTCACATGTTGTGTATGATGTGTCTCTCAGGACAAGATAAAATCAGTTGATTTAAAATAAAAAATAAATAAATAAAATACTGCCTTCAGGCTCTTTGAGAGTTAGTCATAATGACAGTTAATATTCCCGTAATTGTGGTTGAAAAGGCAGTGGCAGTGAGAGTGTAGGAAGGTCAGGGTGTAAGAAAGGGTCCAGGTCCCCCTTCTTCACCATTATCCCTCCAGAAAAGAAAGATGTGAATGTCACGGCGGAAATATGCAGGTCCCTGATGAGAGGGTATGAATCACATACTGTGAGTCAGTATGAATCATTTCAATCAGTCCTCTAAAGTCGGCCTTGTTCGCAGTAGGAATGCTGAGAAAATTGCTTTATGCTTTGTACTTTGTCTGAGTTTTCTTCATCTTCTGGGTGGAAAGGGAGGCAGGCTCAGATAACCAATTAGCCACAGTGAGATGTAAACCTGCATACCTAGGGTTGCAAGGTGGCAGCAGAGGCGTAGATAGCCGGGATGGATTTCGCATTTCAGCGCCTTCGAAATGTTTTCCAGTTCCAAATTTCTTACTCATGGACAATTAACATAACATACATATAGCACAGCTCATTATACATACGTTTAATGAACATCATAACAACGTCAACGTCTTTGACATAACATGCCGTCTGATTGTGCAGCAATTGCGCCGTAATGATGTTCATGAAAGGTCAACAGAGTCATCAAGTTACATCAGGATTCCAAATATATACCTGCCTTGAACCTCAAATATGAAAACGGACACACCCCTTAATTTGGTTATCTTGGTGAGAAAGACGTAGAAACCTACATTTGTCCTGTTTACATTTCCATATTTATCCTTCAGCAGATGCTTTCATCCAAAGAGACTTACAAATTAGGAAATACACCCAAAGCAAAAAATATCAGGCTGAGGACAATGTGACTAGTGCTGCAAGATAAAACATTTTTAATTGAGTGCCAGAGGAGCAAGTGCACAGAGTAGAGGTGCTGTGGTGTAAGAGCTAGTGTTGTTCAGGATTAAAGCCAAAAAAAATGGAAATTGTGTCTGTTTTGTGGTTCCTATGTTCAGCACTGAATTTCTTTGTCATGTCACACTCCCCAGCGATGGTTACGGGCTCATATCTAGCTTTTGAATATACTGAATCTATGAATATATTGCTTACTATGGGAAATACGTATAAGAAAAGTTCCAAAAAAAAAAACCACACATATTTTTCTATCTAAGTAAATGATGATATCAAACCCATATCTGCTCTCTGAGGTGCTCCAAGTGTTTGTTGATCTAAGAAGCAACTAAAATTTGATCTCCAACCACTAAAATTCTTTGTAAGGTTATCCAACAGATGGAAAAACATATGTCTCACACTGAAAGCCGACAGAGTCTTGACTCATTTCAGTAATTTCTATATCAGAATTTCAGTCATTTATACTGATTTTTTTTTTTTTTTAAATGTCTGATACGTCGATTTCCAGAATGAAACACTAGTGTACTGGCAAAAATGGTTAAAATGTTAATGGAAGAGTTTGAATATAGTGATGTATCGTCCAGTGAGGGAGATTCAGTGTGTTATTCTGTCGTAATTTCTGTGCCCAGTGTTTAGTTTGCAACTTTTTGAACAACGCACAAGTTCACTTTGTGTCTGGTTAGGAGTGTAGAATTTCACTGAATGAAACCAAGAGAATATAGATCTGTCCAGGGCTTACTGTCTGTCCTTTCGCCCCATCGTGTGCTGGGATAGGCTCCAGCAGATCCCTGTGACCCTAATTAGGAATAAAGCGGGTGTAGACGATGGATGGATGGATGGATGGATGGATGGATGGATGAAGTCTTCGTGCACATGACAATAAAAACAATAGTAAAAATTTCTCAATCAATAAATGATTTGATTTTGTTCATTGTAATTCCTCACACGACCACCAGGTGGCACCAGGTTAGCCCTCCTCGAGCTGTGTGACGTTACCGCCTAACAAAGTTCATAGGGGTGCTCGAGTACTTCCGCGTTTAGATCAGATATATACAAGGGCACTGAATCTGTTACGGGGCAGTTCGCTGTTTTGGGGAAAGACATGGCGCGGCTGTTGAGAAGCAGTTTAAGGACCTATTTCACTACTCAGATCCGCATGGGCTCGGACCAGGTATCGGCGTTTGCGTGCTTGGATTTTAATTTTGTTGTCTGTGTGTTATACAATTTGCGTTTCGATCCTAAGGCCATTTTGGATTTGTCCCTATTGGATATCTAGTGAACTAGATATGGAGTAGATGGGCTTATTCCATACGGCCTAGATAGGGCACGTATGTAGGGTGTAGGTAGCTGTTTGGGATTGTACCTGCTGTTTCAACGTGCAAAGTAAAAACTGCTTACATGCCTGGATTTCTTTTGGCCAGACAGTTTGTATGAAGTGTATACATGTACAATAGTGTGTGTGTGTGTGTTGGCGCGCGCGCGCATAAAAACACATATATTAAAAAAAAATACTAAATGATAAAGGTTACTGAATTTGAGTATAGTTTGAGATTATGTGGATTGAAGTTCATGGCTGATTGACTGGACATGTTTTGTATCCCTGTGAAGTGGACCTGTAACTATAACATCAAGGTCATAATCTCCAGTGTTATGTAACTAAACACTGTCTTAAGTGAAGCCAGTAGTAACAGGTCAGTAGTTTCATATCCACTTTGTTCATACCTGATGCAAAAAAAAAAAAAAAAAGCCTCTGCTAGTGAACGGGCCTGCGTCATTTGGGGTGTGTTAGTGCAGGTCAGACTACGGTGGCCTGTAAGTGCTAAACAAACCAGAAGCCTCGCAAGACTGATCACTGCAGAATCTGTAGCTGTGTGTTGGGTCACTGTCGGAAAATGCAAGGGACCACAAGGTTTAATATAAATTAATATAGTGTCATTATTGTTGTTTAATCTCTCTTTGTGTGTGTGTGTGTGTGTGTGTGTGTGTGTGTGAACAGCTGGGTGAATTGGGGAAAGGTGCAGGTAAAGGAGGCGGAGGTGGAGGCTCCATCCGGGAAGCTGGAGGAGCCTTCGGGAAGAAAGAGGCGGCTGAAGAGGAGCGCTACTTCAGGTATGTTACGATGTTGTGGTTTTTAGGGCCCAAGCACCAAAGGAGCAAGGCCAGAGGCCTTGCACCGTAGGTGCGGAAGCCCTATTGTTTTCGTTAGAATTTGTTTTTGTTTGTTTTTTTAAATTTATTTATTTTTCAAACTTTCGGGGTATTTTGGACCCCTTAACATGCTCAAAAACTCTTGAAACTCAGCAGACAGGTTGGAATCTGCGGCCATTAGGACATCACCGTGGCTCGGCCCTGGGTCGTGGCACACACCCGTTACAGCACCCCCTGGAACATCTTGCTGCATAGCTGATACACACTTGCACGTATCAATGTACAACTTGGTACAGACTTAGATCTCATTGAACTGAACAACTTTCACACTGCATATCATTAAGTCTAATCCACAGGAAGTCGGTTATTTTGAGTTGTTTGCAAAATGCACCCAATGGAATTTGAAATACTCCTCCTAGGGACTTGATACAACCGCCACCAAACCCAGGCTAATATGATCTCAAGACATTGATACAACCGCCATCAAACCCAGGCTAATATGATCTCAAGACATTGATACAACCGCCATCAAACCCAGGCTAATATGATCTCAAGACATTGATACAACCGCCACCAAACCCAGGCTAATATGATCTCAAGACATTGATACAACCGCCACCAAACCCAGGCTAAAATGATCTCAAGACATTGATACAACCGCCACCAAACCCAGGCTAATATGATCTCAAGACATTGATACAACCGCCATCAAACCCAGGCTAATATGATCTCAAGACATTGATACAACCGCCATCAAACCCAGGCTAATATGATCTCAAGACATTGATACAACCGCCATCAAACCCAGGCTAATATGATCTCAAGACATTGATACAACCGCCACCAAACCCAGGCTAATATGATCTCAAGACATTGATACAACCACCACCAAACCCAGGCTAATATGATCTCAAGACATTGATACAACCGCCACCAAACCCAGGCTAAAATGATCTCAAGACATTGATACAACCGCCACCAAACCCAGGCTAAAATGATCTCAAGACATTGATACAACCGCCACCAAACCCAGGCTAATATGATCTCAAGACATTGATACAACCGCCACCAAACCCAGGCTAAAATGATCTCAAGACATTGATACAACCGCCACCAAACCCAGGCTAATATGATCTCAAGACATTGATACAACCGCCATCAAACCCAGGCTAATATGATCTCAAGACATTGATACAACCGCCATCAAACCCAGGCTAATATGATCTCAAGACATTGATACAACCGCCACCAAACCCAGGCTAATATGATCTCAAGACACTGATACAACCGCCACCAAACCCAGGCTAATATGATCTCAAGACATTGATACAACCGCCACCAAACCCAGGCTAATATGATCTCAAGACATTGATAATGCAGAATTGATGAGGGACTCTTGATTTCTCAAACGGTTCAGCCGTGAGAAGCCCTTAAACTTATGGTGAATAAAACGAAACAGGAAGTGGCTAATAACTTCTGTGTTCATTGAGTGATCTACATGAAACCTTAGGATTATGCTAAGCATTGAAAGCTGATCACACTGATATGACAACTGTGAGTCTCTGTCATAGCGCCACCAACTGGCAGCAGGAATTCACTTTTGAAATCTCTAATATTTTGTCCCTTACTTTCACCTGATTTGGTTCAAAATCAGTCAGAATAATGACAAGACATGGCTGATGTCAAACTGTGAAGGAATTTTTGATACCTTGAATCATGTTACTATGGTGACGATTTACATGAGAACATAATAAAAGAAAATGAATCTTCTCATATCTTACAAGTGGAAAGGCCTAATGTTCCAAAATATTTCACATAGAGAGTGTACATTTTTATGTATATACACTTCATGAGAAGAAAAATAGTATGATGTAAATTATATTAGTAATATTAATAATATTATCATAATATCATGTATATCAATCTATAACGTATAGCAATAAATTTAGTAATACAATATTTATACAAATTTTTCTTTTCCTGAAATGTGTATACATTTTTCTGGGTGACTCTCTCTCTCGCTCTCTATCTATCTATATATATATATATATATAGGGAGAGTCATTGTCCCTTTGGACATCACTGGACATTGCTATGATCTGTTTCATTACACCCAAGTTTTGTCCTTATATAGTTTAGAAGGAAAGTCAGTTTTCATTTTGCCATCAGTGGACTTTGCTGTGATCACTTTCAGTACACCCAAATTGTGTGTGTGTGTGGAAGGGAGGGATAGTGGGCTGTGTGTGTGTGTGTGTGGAAGGGAGGGATAGTGGGCTGTGTGTGTGTGTGTGGAAGGGAGGGATAGTGGGCTGTGTGTGTGTGTGTGGAAGGGAGGGATAGTGGGCTGTGTGTGTGTGTGTGTGGAAGGGAGGGATAGTGGGCTGTGTGTGTGTGTGTGTGGAAGGGAGGGATAGTGGGCTGTGTGTGTGTGTGGAAGGGAGGGATAGTGGGCTGTGTGTGTGTGTGGAAGGGAGGGATAGTGGGTTGTGTGTGTGTGTGGAAGGGAGGGATAGTGGGCTGTGTGTGTGTGTGGAAGGGAGGGATAGTGGGCTGTGTGTGTGTGTGGAAGGGAGGGATAGTGGGCTGTGTGTGTGTGTGGAAGGGAGGGATAGTGGGCTGTGTGTGTGTGTGGAAGGGAGGGATAGTGGGCTGTGTGTGTGTGTGGAAGGGAGGGATAGTGGGCTGTGTGTGTGTGTGGAAGGGAGGGATAGTGGGCTGTGTGTGTGTGTGGAAGGGAGGGATAGTGGGCTGTGTGTGTGTGTGGAAGGGAGGGATAGTGGGCTGTGTGTGTGTGTGGAAGGGAGGGATAGTGGGCTGTGTGTGTGTGTGGAAGGGAGGGATAGTGGGCTGTGTGTGTGTGTGGAAGGGAGGGATAGTGGGCTGTGTGTGTGTGTGGAAGGGAGGGATAGTGGGCTGTGTGTGTGTGTGGAAGGGAGGGATAGTGGGCTGTGTGTGTGTGTGGAAGGGAGGGATAGTGGGCTGTGTGTGTGTGTGGAAGGGAGGGATAGTGGGCTGTGTGTGTGTGTGGAAGGGAGGGATAGTGGGCTGTGTGTGTGTGTGGAAGGGAGGGATAGTGGGCTGTGTGTGTGTGTGGAAGGGAGGGATAGTGGGCTGTGTGTGTGTGTGGAAGGGAGGGATAGTGGGCTGTGTGTGTGTGGGGAGGGGAGGGATGGTGGGGTGTGTGTGGGTGTGGAGGGGAGGGATAGTGGGCTGTGTGTGTGTGTGGAAGGGAGGGATAGTGGGCTGTGTGTGTGTGTGGAAGGGAGGGATAGTGGGCTGTGTGTGTGTGTGGAAGGGAGGGATAGTGGGCTGTGTGTGTGTGTGGAAGGGAGGGATAGTGGGCTGTGTGTGTGTGTGGAAGGGAGGGATAGTGGGCTGTGTGTGTGTGTGGAAGGGAGGGATAGTGGGCTGTGTGTGTGTGTGGAAGGGAGGGATAGTGGGCTGTGTGTGTGTGTGGAAGGGAGGGATAGTGGGCTGTGTGTGTGTGTGGAAGGGAGGGATAGTGGGCTGTGTGTGTGTGTGGAAGGGAGGGATAGTGGGCTGTGTGTGTGTGTGGAAGGGAGGGATAGTGGGCTGTGTGTGTGTGTGGAAGGGAGGGATAGTGGGCTGTGTGTGTGTGTGGAAGGGAGGGATAGTGGGCTGTGTGTGTGTGTGGAAGGGAGGGATAGTGGGCTGTGTGTGTGTGTGGAAGGGAGGGATAGTGGGCTGTGTGTGTGTGTGGAAGGGAGGGATAGTGGGCTGTGTGTGTGTGTGGAAGGGAGGGATAGTGGGCTGTGTGTGTGTGTGGAAGGGAGGGATAGTGGGCTGTGTGTGTGTGTGGAAGGGAGGGATAGTGGGCTGTGTGTGTGTGTGGAAGGGAGGGATAGTGGGCTGTGTGTGTGTGTGGAAGGGAGGGATAGTGGGCTGTGTGTGTGTGTGGAAGGGAGGGATAGTGGGCTGTGTGTGTGTGTGGAAGGGAGGGATAGTGGGCTGTGTGTGTGTGTGGAAGGGAGGGATAGTGCGCTGTGTGTGTGTGTGGTAGGGAGGGATAGTGGGCTGTGTGTGTGTGTGGAAGGGAGGGATAGTGGGCTGTGTGTGTGTGTGGAAGGGAGGGATAGTGGGCTGTGTGTGTGTGTGGAAGGGAGGGATAGTGGGCTGTGTGTGTGTGTGGAAGGGAGGGATAGTGGGCTGTGTGTGTGTGTGGAAGGGAGGGATAGTGGGCTGTGTGTGTGTGTGTGTGGAAGGGAGGGATAGTGGGCTGTGTGTGTGGAAGGGAGGGATAGTGGGCTGTGTGTGTGTGTGGAAGGGAGGGATAGTGGGCTGTGTGTGTGTGTGGAAGGGAGGGATAGTGGGCTGTGTGTGTGTGTGGAAGGGAGGGATAGTGGGCTGTGTGTGTGTGTGGAAGGGAGGGATAGTGGGCTGTGTGTGTGTGTGGAAGGGAGGGATAGTGGGCTGTGTGTGTGTGTGGAAGGGAGGGATAGTGGGCTGTGTGTGTGTGTGGAAGGGAGGGATAGTGGGCTGTGTGTGTGTGTGGAAGGGAGGGATAGTGGGCTGTGTGTGTGTGTGGAAGGGAGGGATAGTGGGCTGTGTGTGTGTGTGTGGAAGGGAGGGATAGTGGGCTGTGTGTGTGTGTGGAAGGGAGGGATAGTGGGCTGTGTGTGTGTGTGGAAGGGAGGGATAGTGGGCTGTGTGTGTGTGTGGAAGGGAGGGATAGTGGGCTGTGTGTGTGTGTGTGTGTGGAAGGGAGGGATGGTGGGCTGTGTGTGTGTGGAAGGGAGGGATGGTGGGCTGTGTGTGTGTGGAAGGGAGGGATAGTGGGCTGTGTGTGTGTGTGTGGAAGGGAGGGATAGTGGGCTGTGTGTGTGTGTGTGGAAGGGAGGGATAGTGGGCTGTGTGTGTGTGTGTGTGGAAGGGAGGGATAGTGGGCTGTGTGTGTGTGTGTGGAAGGGAGGGATAGTGGGCTGTGTGTGTGTGTGTGGAAGGGAGGGATAGTGGGCTGTGTGTGTGTGTGTGGAAGGGAGGGATAGTGGGCTGTGTGTGTGTGTGTGTGGAAGGGAGGGATGGTGGGCTGTGTGTGTGTGTGTGTGGAAGGGAGGGATGGTGGGCTGTGTGTGTGTGTGTGGAAGGGAGGGATAGTGGGCTGTGTGTGTGTGTGTGTGGAAGGGAGGGATAGTGGGCTGTGTGTGTGTGTGTGTGGAAGGGAGGGATAGTGGGCTGTGTGTGTGTGTGTGTGGAAGGGAGGGATAGTGGGCTGTGTGTGTGTGTGTGGAAGGGAGGGATAGTGGGCTGTGTGTGTGTGTGTGTGGAAGGGAGGGATAGTGGGCTGTGTGTGTGTGTGTGTGGAAGGGAGGGATAGTGGGCTGTGTGTGTGTGTGTGTGGAAGGGAGGGATAGTGGGCTGTGTGTGTGTGTGTGTGGAAGGGAGGGATAGTGGGCTGTGTGTGTGTGTGTGTGTGGAAGGGAGGGATGGTGGGCTGTGTGTGTGTGTGTGTGGAGGGGAGGGATAGTGGGCTGTGTGTGTGTGTGTGTGTGGAAGGGAGGGATAGTGGGCTGTGTGTGTGTGTGTGTGGAAGGGAGGGATAGTGGGCTGTGTGTGTGTGTGTGTGGAAGGGAGGGATAGTGGGCTGTGTGTGTGTGTGTGTGGAAGGGAGGGATAGTGGGCTGTGTGTGTGTGTGTGTGGAAGGGAGGGATAGTGGGCTGTGTGTGTGTGTGTGTGGAAGGGAGGGATAGTGGGCTGTGTGTGTGTGTGTGTGGAAGGGAGGGATAGTGGGCTGTGTGTGTGTGTGTGTGGAAGGGAGGGATAGTGGGCTGTGTGTGTGTGTGTGTGGAAGGGAGGGATAGTGGGCTGTGTGTGTGTGTGTGTGGAAGGGAGGGATAGTGGGCTGTGTGTGTGTGTGTGTGGAAGGGAGGGATAGTGGGCTGTGTGTGTGTGTGTGTGGAAGGGAGGGATAGTGGGCTGTGTGTGTGTGTGTGTGGAAGGGAGGGATAGTGGGCTGTGTGTGTGTGTGTGTGGAAGGGAGGGATAGTGGGCTGTGTGTGTGTGTGTGTGGAAGGGAGGGATAGTGGGCTGTGTGTGTGTGTGTGTGGAGGGGAGGGAGGGGGGGCGGTGTGTGTGTGGGTGGGGAGGGGGGGGATGGTGGGGTGTGTGTGTGTGTGTGTGGAAGGGAGGGATAGTGGGCTGTGTGTGTGTGTGTGTGGAAGGGAGGGATAGTGGGCTGTGTGTGTGTGTGAGTGAAGGGAGGGATAGTGGGCTGTGTGTGTGTGTGTGTGGAAGGGAGGGATAGTGGGCTGTGTGTGTGTGTGTGTGTGGAAGGGAGGGATAGTGGGCTGTGTGTGTGTGTGTGTGGGAGGGAGGGATAGTGGGCTGTGTGTGTGTGTGTGTGGAAGGGAGGGATAGTGGGCTGTGTGTGTGTGTGTGTGGAAGGGAGGGATAGTGGGCTGTGTGTGTGTGTGTGTGGAAGGGAGGGATAGTGGGCTGTGTGTGTGTGTGTGTGGAAGGGAGGGATAGTGGGCTGTGTGTGTGTGTGTGTGGAAGGGAGGGATAGTGGGCTGTGTGTGTGTGTGTGGGGGGAGGGGGGGGATAGGGGGCGGTGTGTGTGTGTGGGGGGAGGGGAGGGATAGTGGGCTGTGTGTGTGTGTGTGTGGAAGGGAGGGATAGTGGGCTGTGTGTGTGTGTGTGTGGAAGGGAGGGATAGTGGGCTGTGTGTGTGTGTGTGTGGAAGGGAGGGATAGTGGGCTGTGTGTGTGTGTGTGTGGAAGGGAGGGATAGTGTGCTGTGTGGGTGGGGGGGGGGAAGGGAGGGATAATGGGGTGGGTGCGTGTGGGGGAGGAAGGAAGGGATAGTGGGCTGTGTGTGTGTGTGTGTGGAAGGGAGGGATAGTGGGCTGTGTGTGTGTGTGTGTGGAAGGGAGGGATAGTGGGCTGTGTGTGTGTGTGTGTGGAAGGGAGGGATAGTGGGCTGTGTGTGTGTGTGTGTGGAAGGGAGGGATAGTGGGCTGTGTGTGTGTGTGTGTGGAAGGGAGGGATAGTGGGCTGTGTGTGTGTGTGTGTGGAAGGGAGGGATAGTGGGCTGTGTGTGTGTGTGTGTGGAAGGGAGGGATAGTGGGCTGTGTGTGTGTGTGTGTGGAAGGGAGGGATAGTGGGCTGTGTGTGTGTGTGTGTGGAAGGGAGGGATAGTGGGCTGTGTGTGTGTGTGTGTGGAAGGGAGGGATAGTGGGCTGTGTGTGTGTGTGTGTGGAAGGGAGGGATAGTGGGCTGTGTGTGTGTGTGTGTGGAAGGGAGGGATAGTGGGCTGTGTGTGTGTGTGTGTGGAAGGGAGGGATGGTGGGCTGTGTGTGTGTGTGTGTGTGTGTGGAAGGGAGGGATGGTGGGCTGTGTGTGTGTGGAAGGGAGGGATAGTGGGCTGTGTGTGTGTGTGTGTGGAAGGGAGGGATAGTGGGCTGTGTGTGTGTGTGTGTGGAAGGGAGGGATGGTGGGCTGTGTGTGTGTGTGTGTGGAAGGGAGGGATAGTGGGCTGTGTGTGTGTGTGTGTGGAAGGGAGGGATAGTGGGCTGTGTGTGTGTGTGTGTGGAAGGGAGGGATAGTGGGCTGTGTGTGTGTGTGTGTGGAAGGGAGGGATAGTGGGCTGTGTGTGTGTGTGGAAGGGAGGGATAGTGGGCTGTGTGTGTGTGTGTGTGGAAGGGAGGGATAGTGGGCTGTGTGTGTGTGTGTGTGGAAGGGAGGGATAGTGGGCTGTGTGTGTGTGTGTGTGGAAGGGAGGGATAGTGGGCTGTGTGTGTGTGTGTGTGTGTGGAAGGGAGGGATAGTGGGCTGTGTGTGTGTGTGTGTGGAAGGGAGGGATGGTGGGCTGTGTGTGTGTGGAAGGGAGGGATAGTGGGCTGTGTGTGTGTGTGTGTGGAAGGGAGGGATGGTGGGCTGTGTGTGTGTGTGTGTGGAAGGGAGGGATGGTGGGCTGTGTGTGTGTGGAAGGGAGGGATGGTGGGCTGTGTGTGTGTGTGTGTGTGTGTGAGGGAGGGATAGTGGGCTGTGTGTGTGTGTGTGTGGAAGGGAGGGATAGTGGGCTGTGTGTGTGTGTGTGTGGAAGGGAGGGATAGTGGGCTGTGTGTGTGTGTGTGTGGAAGGGAGGGATAGTGGGCTGTGTGTGTGTGTGTGTGGAAGGGAGGGATAGTGGGCTGTGTGTGTGTGTGTGTGGAAGGGAGGGATAGTGGGCTGTGTGTGTGTGTGTGTGTGTGGAAGGGAGGGATAGTGGGCTGTGTGTGTGTGTGTGGAAGGGAGGGATAGTGGGCTGTGTGTGTGTGTGTGGAAGGGAGGGATAGTGGGCTGTGTGTGTGTGTGTGTGTGGAAGGGAGGGATAGTGGGCTGTGTGTGTGTGTGTGGAAGGGAGGGATAGTGGGCTGTGTGTGTGTGTGTGTGTGAAGGGAGGGATAGTGGGCTGTGTGTGTGTGTGTGTGAAGGGAGGGATAGTGGGCTGTGTGTGTGTGTGTGTGGAAGGGAGGGATAGTGGGCTGTGTGTGTGTGTGTGTGGAAGGGGGAGGGAGTGGGGGGGAGGAGGGATAGTGGGCTGTGTGTGTGTGTGTGTGTGGAAGGGAGGGATAGTGGGCTGTGTGTGTGTGTGTGTGTGGAAGGGAGGGATAGTGGGCTGTGTGTGTGTGTGTGTGTGGAAGGGAGGGATAGTGGGCTGTGTGTGTGTGTGTGTGTGGAAGGGAGGGATAGTGGGCTGTGTGTGTGTGTGTGTGTGTGAAAGGGAGGGATAGTGGGGTGTGTGTGTGTGTGTGTGGAAGGAGGAGGGATAGTGGGCTGTGTGTGTGTGTGTGTGTGGAAGGGAGGGATAGTGGCCTGTGTGTGTGTGTGTGTGTGGAAGGGAGAGATGGTGGGCTGTGTGTGTGTGTGTGTGGAAGGGAGGGATGGTGGGCTGTGTGTGAGTGTGTCTGTGTGTGTGTGTGAAGGGAGGGATAGTGGGCTGTGTGTGTGTGTGTGTGTGAAGGGAGGGATAGTGGGCTGTGTGTGTGTGTGTGTGGAAGGGAGGGATAGTGGGCTGTGTGTGTGTGTGTGTGGGGAAGGCAGGGATGGTGGGGTGTGTGTGTGTGTGTGTGTGGAAGGGAGGGATGGTGGGCTGTGTGTGTGTGTGTGTGTGTGGAAGGGAGGGATGGTGGGCTGTGTGTGTGTGTGGAAGGGAGGGATAGTGGGCTGTGTGTGTGTGTGTGTGTGGAAGGGAGGGATAGTGGGCTGTGTGTGTGTGTGTGTGTGGAAGGGAGGGATAGTGGGCTGTGTGTGTGTGTGTGTGTGGAAGGGAGGGATAGTGGGCTGTGTGTGTGTGTGTGTGGAAGGGAGGGATAGTGGGCTGTGTGTGTGTGTGTGTGTGGAAGGGAGGGATAGTGGGCTGTGTGTGTGTGTGTGTGTGTGGAAGGGAGGGATAGTGGGCTGTGTGTGTGTGTGTGTGTGTGGAAGGGAGGGACAGTGGGCTGTGTGTGTGTGTGTGTGGAAGGGAGGGATGGTGGGCTGTGTGTGTGTGTGTGTGGAAGGGAGGGATGGTGGGCTGTGTGTGTGTGTGTGTGTGGAAGGGAGGGATGGTGGGCTGTGTGTGTGTGTGTGTGGAAGGGAGGGATGGTGGGCTGTGTGTGTGTGGAAGGGAGGGATGGTGGGCTGTGTGTGTGTGTGTGTGTGGAAGGGAGGGATGGTGGGCTGTGTGTGTGTGTGTGTGTGGAAGGGAGGGATGGTGGGCTGTGTGTGTGTGTGTGTGTGTGTGTGGAAGGGAGGGAGGGTGGGCTGTGTGTGTGTGTGTGTGTGGAAGGGAGGGATAGTGGGCTGTGTGTGTGTGTGTGGAAGGGAGGGATAGTGGGCTGTGTGTGTGTGTGTGTGTGTGGAAGGGAGGGATAGTGGGCTGTGTGTGTGTGTGTGTGTGGAAGGGAGGGATAGTGGGCTGTGTGTGTGTGTGTGTGGTAGGGAGGGATAGAGGGCTGTGTGTGTGTGTGTGTGGTAGGGAGGGATAGTGGGCTGAGTGTGTGTGTGTGTGCAAGGGAGGAGGATAGTGGGCTGTGTGTGTGTGTGTGTGGAAGGGAGGGATGGTGGGCTGTGTGTGTGTGTGTGTGGAAGGGAGGGATGGTGGGCTGTGTGTGTGTGGAAGGGAGGGATGGTGGGCTGTGTGTGTGTGTGTGTGGAAGGGAGGGATGGTGGGCTGTGTGTGTGTGTGTGTGTGTGGAAGGGAGGGATAGTGGGCTGTGTGTGTGTGTGTGTGGAAGGGAGGGATAGTGGGCTGTGTGTGTGTGTGTGTGGAAGGGAGGGATAGTGGGCTGTGTGTGTGTGTGTGTGTGGAAGGGAGGGATAGTGGGCTGTGTGTGTGTGTGTGTGGAAGGGAGGGATAGTGGGCTGTGTGTGTGTGTGTGTGTGGAAGGGAGGGATGGTGGGCTGTGTGTGTGTGGAAGGGAGGGATAGTGGGCTGTGTGTGTGTGTGTGTGTGGAAGGGAGGGATAGTGGGCTGTGTGTGTGTGTGTGTGTGTGTGTGGAAGGGAGGGATAGTGGGCTGTGTGTGTGTGTGTGTGGAAGGGAGGGATGGTGGGCTGTGTGTGTGTGTGTGGAAGGGAGGGAGGGTGGGCTGTGTGTGTGTGTGGAAGGGAGGGAGGGTGGGTGGGGGTGGGAGGGAGAGTGAGGTGTGTGTGTGGAAAGGAGGGAAGGTGGGTGGGGGTGGGAGGGAGGGTGGGTTGTGTGTGTGTGTGTGTGTGTGTGAGGGGTGTGTGTGTGTGAGGGAGAGAGTTAGTGTGTGTGTACGCATGTGTTTGCGTAAGGGTGGGGGGGAGGGGGGGAGGGTATGTGTGTATGTATCTGAGGAATGTTTTGATTAATCAATTAATTTATTTTTACAGAAATCTGTTTTGCCTCTGATTTAAGTCACTATACCAAGCCACTGCATGGTCGTCTGTAGATGATTTTGCTGCAGCTTGGAGGAGGAGGATTGAGCATTTGCAGGATTTCTTTTTGCAGTAATTAAATCCGTAATCTCGTCTCAGGTGGCTGTGCATTCGGTACTGCGCTCTTTCATATTGGTGCCTGATTTAGGCAACAGGTTTCCTTGAAGCCTGTTCTTGAAGAGTCTGTATGTTTTCTAGCATTGGTGAGCCATCAGTCCTGTTCATTTGTCTCATATCTATAGTTTGTATGTTTGTTACAGCCACATTTTGGAACGTTTGCCTGTGAATCAGTGGAAAAGATATCACAGCATCCTGTTTAGAGTCAGTGGCATTTGCAGGTGACTGGCTGTTTGGCAAACTGCCTCTTTAGGAGACTAATGCTAATCTGACCCAAGTATCAAGTGCTACGTGGATTCTGTCACTGTCTCAGTAAAAAAACTTGTCCTTATGTTGAAAAAGATGTTTCCCCTAGATAGAGGTAAAAAAAAAAAAAAGTCTCGTTTTTAAGCATGACTTTTCTTGTCTGTTTGGAGGATTTAAGATTAAATGTGGCATGAAACAGGGATAAAAGGTAGATAGATAGATGGATGGATGGATAGATATAGATAGATAGATGGATTGCTGAAAGGATGGATGAATGGCTAGAAGGACATAGATAGGTGGATGAATAGCTGGATAGATAGATGGAGAAATATTAGACATGAGATTAACCTCAGAGTTTATAATTATCATTAAATAAAACTAAAATAATATATATATATATATATATATATTTATTTTAAAATGGGGGGGTTTTGTCATATATTTCTTAGTAAAGTTTGTGACTATATGCTGCAGTGTTCTTCAACGATAACATGTAATTTAATCTTTTTTTTTTCTTTTTTCTAAAGAACATTTCTTCAAAATATTAATTCCATAAATATCAGCATTATGTGAAGTGGGTGAAAACAATTAATTCAGTGTATTTGGGGGCAGCAAAAATTACAAACCAGATCTTTTAGTATTGGATTTTTGTGTGTGTGTAGGCAGAAGGAGAAGGAGCAGCTGGCCGCACTGAAACAGCACCACCAGGAGGAGATCGAGCACCATAAGAAAGAGATCGAGCGTCTGCAGCGTGAGATCGACCGTCACAAGGGCAAAATCCGCAAACTTAAACACGACGACTGAGCTGGCACCAGTGACGTGTTTGTGCGTCGTTCCTACCCGAAGTGACCTGACGCCTGCTCCGCGAAGCAGCACTTTACACTCTGTAATCTCTTAGTGCAGTCCTGAATAAACATAATAGGATATTTTCCAAATGGTTCAAGACTCTTTACTTGATGTGCATGTTGGGAGGAAAAACTAAGAGGTGAATAGAGTCAGGTCCTAACTGGAGGGATATTTCTGTTATTTGAAACTTATGAAATCAGCATTTTTTTTTTTAAATATTATATTTCTAATTAGTTGCATCAAGCCACAAAAGGAATGGGAAGTGATTTTTGCTAGCAGATGAATCTGAAAATAGTGCTGTTCTGCTTTGAGGTTTTCCGAGGAAAGTGACAGGAAGCATTTGGTTTAAACTAGTAATGCCAGCAAGATTTTGACTCTTTTGATCATCGATCACTTAGTTATTTATCTATACATGGATATAGACAGATATCCATTAATAACTGGTATATGAAATGTGTAGATTTATTCATCTTTCAAATGCATAGCTTTTTCTAAACCGTGTCTGTGAGTTCAACACACTTCATGCAAAATCACAAAAGACTGACTACAACTTTGTCTCAGTTTTCTGTCCAAGAACAACCTGATAATGATAATGGGTTGTGTAATGCGTCACCCTCGAGTGGTTCCTGGGATAAAGCTTGACTTTACTGCACAGAGTTCACTTTTTCAGTTGGTCATGTGGAAACTCTGAGAATGTGCTGATCTTAGAGTCATTGTTGCACAATGTAGCACTCTTGATCACAATTATAATCGGCTTTTTTCCAAGCGGAGAAATAAACAGTTGTGACCCCGACGTGATTCGAACACGCAACCTTCTGATCTGGAGTCAGACGCGCTACCGTTGCGCCACGAGGTCTGTTGCAAACAACGCATGCGCAAACTGATGCCAACTGGAGTTCGATACCAATCCAACGCGGCATAGAATAAAGTAAATCTAGGGCACTAGTTACTCAATTTCCCATCAATGTGGAAAAAAAAGACAGGTTAGTCACGGACAAATTAGGCATGTAAAGATTTAAGTTTTAACATCAAATCATGATTGTAGTGAAAGTTTATAATTCTCATTAAATAATACCACTAAAATAACCCTTTTATTAAATGGGGTATTGTCATATATTTCTTAGAAGCGTTTGTGACAATATATGCTACAACAGAAGTAAAGGACAGTGTCTGATTTGTGTCCAATTTGCTTGCACATGTTAGTCTCAAATGCAAAATTTACAGAGCCATTATCAAACAATGCTACAGTACAAATAACAGCCTTCACATTGAACATTTTGGCCAATCACTCCCCTTTTCTTGCCATGAAATTGCCAGATTTTTAATCGTGAGGAAATAATTGCATAGGTATTAAGCAAAATTGCAATTTCCCTTTACCTGTCATAATAGTTCATCTAATGCTCACCCTCAAGTGTTTCCTGGGATTCTCCTGGGGAAAAGCTTGACTTTACTTTCTCGGTTGGTCATGTGGAAACTCTGAGAGTGTGCTGATATTACAGAATCATTGTTGCACAATTTAGCGCTTTTGATCACAGGTATAAATCGCGTTTCTCAGCTTGTTGTACGTCCTGTACAACAAGTGATTTATTTATTTATTTTTCAGGTACAGCGGTCAGTTTAAAATAAAAGTTTGTTTAACAGTGGAAATTGAGTCTCACATTATTTACATTTTATTCACACACATAACATTAATGGTGAACATTTTTGACTTTATAAAATGATTCTCTCAAGTCTTGGCGATCGGCCACGAAGAAAGTAAGTCATCTTTTTATATACATAGTTTAGTAGCCTACAGTTTTTTTGGCAGAATTTATCGTTATAATCATATAGCTGTTTGTTTGTTTTTCCATACCATTCTGTACAAACTTCAGAAATTGTGTGAAAATCTATATTATTTTACAAAGCCACAGAGATCACATTTTTCACCCAATACTGATGACTGATGTGAACATTAACTGAAGCTCATGGCCATTGGATTTCAGGAAAAATATGAGAAATTAGTATGATAATACATTTATGATTTTAAGATCAATAAATTCTCTTAGTAATATTTTTCATTCATTTACTTGACAGATTGAATGTAGATTTGATCCCGTTTTTTTAATTTTATTTTTTATTTACATTTGTCCTCTGTAGCTTGCTAGGAAGGAGCAGTTAATGTTTACAAAAATGATCTAAAGTTGGTTAAGCTGACAACGGAAATTGCATTTCTGCTAATTTTCAAAGATGATCTGGTCCATGGGTCAAGTTGCAGATGAAATAAATAAAATAAATTACATGGCCAAAAGTTTGTGGACACCTTGCCGTCACTTCCATATTTTGCCACAAAGTTGGAAGCACACAGCCTGTATAGAATTTCTTTGTATGCTGTATATTTGAAATTTACCTTCCTGGACCTAGTTATGCCGAACTTGTCGGGCTGGTGCTGGTTAGTCTCTTCTTTGGTTAAATGTTTGTTTGTTTTTTAGCAGAGAAACAAACAGTTGTGACCCCGACGTGATTTGAACACGCAACCTTCTGATCTGGAGTCAGACGCGCTACCGTTGCGCCACGAGGTCTCCCGCCAAAAAAATAAAAAGCACATGCCAATCCAAAGCGACAGAAAAAAAAAGCAACTCGTGTGCTAGTTACTTACTCCTCGCTGTGGAAAAATAAACAGATATAGATAGATAGATAGATAGATAGATAGATAGATAGATAGATAGATAGATAGATAGATAGATAGATAGATAGATAGATAGATAGATAGATAGATAGATAGATAGATAGATAGATAGATAGATAGATAGATAGATAGGTAAGTGAAGGGATAGATGGAGAAATTAGTCATGTAATGATTTAAGAGTTAACATCAAATCATCTGATAATCAGAGTGTACAATTCTTATTAAATAATACCACTAAAATAATATTTTTAAAAAGGGGATAATTGTCACATATATATCTTAGAAAAGTTTGTAAAACTTTACATACCTCATCTCGTCTTTAACGGTCTGTGCCCATTGTAGCTTCAGAGTTCCATTCTTGACTGACAGGAGTGACCACAGCAGGTTCCGCCTCAAGGTTCATAGATGCGTTTCAATTCACTATAGTTGTAAAAAAGTGGTTATTTGAAGCACTAAATATGAGTAATTAATATGACATACAAATATGATGTTAAGATCACAATATTCTCTTAGTAGTTTTCTTTCATTCATTTATTTGACAGATTGAATGTAAATTTGATCCAGTTTTTTTAGATCCAGGATCTAAAGTCCTCATACAAGCTCAGTTACAGCCTATCGGTTAAGTTGATGACTGAAACTGCAATTTCTGCTGATGTCCACATATGACACAGTCCATGGGACAAGTTTTAGGAGAAATAAACTACCAAAATTTTCTGGACATCTTGCCATCACTTCCATATTTTGTTCTTCCCCAAACTTTGGCCAAAAAGTTGGAAGCACACAGTTATAGTGAATTTCTTTTCATGCTGTAGCTTTAATATTTTTGCTTTACTGCACAACTAATTATGCTAATTGTGGAAAGCTGGTGCTGGTAAGCCTCTTCTTTGGAACAAGCAACATGAACACATACCAGGGAACAAGAAGTAGGGAAATAAACATACAGTCTAATCAGCTGTGACCCCGACGTGATTTGAACACGCAACCTTCTGATCTGGAGTCAGACGCGCTACCGTTGCGCCACGAGGTCACCTGCAAAAGCTACAGGCCCAATCTGATGCCATTTGGGGTTTGATACAAATCCAAAGTGAAAGAAAAAAAGCAAATCTAGTTATTCACTTCCCCTCACTGTGGAAAACAGTTGTGTCCCCGACGTGATTTGAGCACGCAACCTCCTGACCTCCTACATACCAGGGTCACGAGGTCATCAAATTGAGAATGAAAAGTAAGGAGAAAAACAGAGTGTCTAATTTGTGTCCAATTTGCCAAGCAAAATGCAAAATTTACATTACATTACATCAAACAATCCTACAATATAAATGACAATCTTCACATTGAGCATTTTGATCGATCACTCCTATTTTCTTATGAAATGTTCACCCTCAAGTGGTTCCTGGGATTCTCCTGTGATAAAGCTTGACTTTATGTGGAAACTGAGAATGTGCTGATATTACAGTCATTGTTGCACTATTTAGCGCTTTTGATCACAATTATAAATGACTTTTTTCCAGTAGAGAAAGAAACAGTTGTGGACCTGACGTGTACTAAAAAAAAAAGCAGATAGATAGATAGATAGATAGATAGATAGATAGATAGATAGATAGATAGATAGATAGATAGATAGATAGATAGATAGATAGATAAGGGAATGGATAGCTGGATAGATAGATAGACAAATTAGTCATTTAAAGATTTAAGTTTTAACATGTCGCAGTTCGTCTCCCCGCCCCTCGTACTCGGTTCAACACGCGTATAGTTCATGAATAAGTGATCTCAGTGATTTTTTCCTTGGTTTTTATACAGGCTATACTGTATTCTATTTTGTTTTTACATCAAACATTTATTTCTTTTTTAAGGGTAATGTATTAAGCTAACCTTTAAACGAAACTAAAGGGTTTAGAGTTTAAACTCTAAAAATAAGCATTTAGAGTACAGTATTAGCATTTTTAGTGACTTCACCGAAGTCCTAATAATGTAACCTCACGGATGTGTGAGGTATTACTGTAATTGCACAGGTATTAAGCAAAATTGCAATTTCCCTTTACCTGTAATAAAAGTTTGTCTAATATTCTGCCTCGAGTGTTTCCTGGAATTCTCCTGGTATAAAGCTTGAATTTAATTTCTCGGTTGGTCATGTGGAAACTCTAAGAATGTACTGATTTTACAGAGTCATTGTTGCACTATTTAGCAGTCACGAAGGATAAATAAACAGCTGTGACCCCGACATGAATTGAACACGCAACCTTCTGACTTGGAGCCAGACGCGCTACCGTTGCGCCACGAGGTCTCCTGGTCAAAAAAAAAAAAAAAACAACACATGCACAATTCGATGTAATTTGGGGTTCAAAACCACTCCAGCGCGATAGAGAAAAAGGTAATTTAGGGTACTAGTTACCCACGTTGGAGATCGAGCACCATTTGAAACACTAGAGCCTCCTGGTCAGATCCAACACCTTGTCATCACTTCCATATTTTGTTCTTCTCCAAACATTTTCCACAAAGTTAGAAGTACACAGTACATGCTCTAGTCAGAACTTGTGTGAACTAGTGCAGGCCAGTTAAGTTCCTCCTCACCAAACTTCCAAGTCATCCATGTCTTTATGGACCTTGTTTTGTGCACTAGTGCGTAGTCATGTTGGAACAGGAAGGGGCCATCCCCACAAAGTTGTCTTGCAAAATGTCTTGGTATGAAGCTGAAACATTAAGAGTTCCTTTCACTAGAACTAAGTGGCCAAACCCAACCCCTGAAAAACAACACCTGAATTCAATGATTTGGAGGGGTGTCCCAAAACATTTGGCAATATAGTGTACCAGGGTCATGGGGTCATCAGATCGAAAATGAGAAGTATAGGAAATAAACAGAGTATCTGATTTGTGTCCAATTTGCTTGCACATGATAGTCTCAAATGCAAAATTTACAGAGCCATTGTCAAACAATGTTACAGTACAAATAACAGCCTACACATTGAACATTTTGGCCAATCACTCCTATTTTCTTGCCATGAAATTGCCAGATTTTTAATCATGAGGAAATAATTGCATAGGTATTAAGCAAAATTGCAGTTTCCCTGCATTCAGTATTCTGATATGCCAAATTCAATGATATTTTTATATTATTACCTTACACACACACACACACACACACATATGTGTATATATATATATATATATATATATATATATATATATATATATATATATATATATATATATATATATATATATATGCCATTATTATGTTTTTACATGTTATATGAATTGTTTCATAAGAGACAAACTCCAGCTTTATCTCTTTTTTCTGTCCAAGAACAACCTTTCCCATTATAATAGCTCATCTAATGCTCACTGAGTGGTTCCTGGGATTCTCCCAGGATAAAGTTTGCTGACTTCACTACACAGAGTTTACATTCTCAGTTAGTCATGTGGAAACTCTGAGAGCATGGAGATCTCACAGAATCATTGTTGTATGATTTACTGTTTTTGATCACAATGATAAACCTTTTTTTTCTGTTTGAGAAATAAACACTCATGACCCTGACGTGATTTGAACATGCAACCTTCTGATGTGGAGGCAGATGCAGTCAAAAGCACTGGCGCTATCTCGTGTCGTTTGGGGTTTGATAGCAAATCAATGCGCTATAGAAAAAAAAAAATCTAGGGTCCATGGTTCCCTGGGTCAAGGTGCAGGTGAAATAAATGAAGGTATTAAGCAGAATTGCAATTTCCCTGCATCCAGTACTCAGATATTCCAAATTCAGTATTTTTATAATATTACCTTACACCTATATTATATGCCATTATCATGTTTTTAAATGGTATATGAAATAAGCAGATGTGTAATGTTTTCTAAAGAGCGTCTGTGATTTCAACACGCTTCATGCAAGAGATAGTTTTCTGTCCAACAACAACTTTAGCCACGATAACGTTTCATCTATTAGAAACAAACAGCTATGACCTCGACGTGATTTGAACACGCAACCTTCTGATCTGGAGTCAGACGCGCTACCGTTGCGCCACGAAGTCTTTTGCATGCAGAGCAGGGGTGTCAAACTGTATCCACAAAGGGCTGGTGTGGGTGCAGGTTTTCATTCCAACCGAGAAGAAGCCGGATGTCTGCGACCAAATCGATTTCTTCTCCTCTGTCAGCCATTGTGAGTTAATATATATATTTTATTTAGTTTGTGCAGTTCGCTGCCTCTGACTACTCCAATTTTCCAATCAAAAGACGTGAAATTGCTGACGTAATCATATGCCTGCTAGATGGCCCCAGTGACGCCAACTCGAAATCTGATTGGTTAATGGAACAGTTTCATTGCCACTTATTTCACGCTACGGGCACCTGCACTATTGATTCTGAAGGCCTTAGAGCCGGGCAACACATGATGTCAGCCATTGGCTGAAATATGATTGGATAAATACTCTTATCATAAATATACACTACTGGAATAGATTACTGGGAATAATTTCATACACATTCATGGAAAAATATATTAAATATATTAACATGCAAGTCAGTGATGCAGAGAAGGCCTTGCTGGCCCGGATGGTCTACCACTGCCTTACACCTATATGTATAGGCCGTTATCACGTTTCAAGCAGATATTTTCATCTTTAATGCACAAAACTGTGTCTGTGATTTCAACATGCTTCATGCAAGATCAACTACATCTTTGTCTAATTTTTCTGTCCAAGAACATGGACCCACGATGATAATAGTTCATCCACTTCTCACCCTTGGGTGGTTCCTGGGATTCTTCTGGGATAGAGCTTGACTTTAGTGCACAGAGTTTACTTGCTCGGGTTTGGTTGGTCAAGTGGAAACTCTAAGATCTTACAGAGTCATTGCCGTACAACTTAGAGCTTTTGATCACAACTATAAACGGCTTTTTTCCCCTAGCGGAGAAATAAACAACCGTGACCCCGACGTGATTTGAACACGCAACCTTCTGATCTGGAGTCAGACGCGCTACCGTTGCGCCACGAGGTCTCGTGCATTCGCGTTAAGTGTTAGGGAATGTGAGGTTCCCTGTAGAGAGAAAAAAAAATAAAAATTAAATATTTAATTAATTAGAATTAAAACTTTAATACTCAATGATGTGTTTATCCTCTTAAGCCACAGCATATAGACTTAATTATTATTATTTGAATGAATATCAAGTCATACTTTTTCTAATTGCATTGTAAGGTTCAATTGATGTCCTACCGATTTGCCATGTGCACAAACATTGCATGAGAAATTAAAGCACTAGACATGGCAGCCAGCTTAGCTGTACTGCAAACCCCAATACTGTACAGTGTCGCGTGACGGTCATTAATCGTCAGGGAGGGTGCACGTGCACGTGCATTTCCTTTTTTCCTTCTAATTTTAATTCTAACCCGAGCGCCGGGACGCTGCACCCTGACAATTACTACCACGCGCGCGCGCTCGTTTCGTATTCCGATTCTAAAACCGGGGTCGCTCTGCGCCCTCGCCTGGGTCTTTCATGCTCTCGCGGAGCGGTGCGCGCGCTCCGCCTGCGAAAGCTGCGTGCGCGATCTGACGCCATTTGTGGTTCGATACCAATCCAACAAAAAAAAGAAAAAGCAAATCTAGGGTACTAGTTACTCACTTCCCCTCGCTGTGGAATAAAAATAAAAACAGATTTAAAAAAAAAACAACTGCGTTTAATGCTATCACGCGAAAAAAATCCCGGGTCCAAATATTAGAGATATTAATAAAATAAACTACCGAAGTGGTCGAGTAGAAGTGTCTAGGGAGGGAAATGTAGAAGTGATGGGATTGGGACAGAGCCACAGGATTGGCTGGGCTTCACCGCGCCGCGCGAGGAAGTGGCGTTGTTTGAGCGACGAGGGCTTTTGTGTGTGTGTATGTGTGTATCTCGTGGATCGCTAGTTACACACGCGCTTATTCACGTTTCCTGTGGGCTTTTTTCGGTGCTGAAGAAATAGAGCGTCGCTTGAGGCGTTTACCTGTGCAGGTGTCGCTCCGTGCGGGAAAAGTAATAATAATAACAATATCGGTAAGCTTCTTTAAAGCGGTGTGTGTGTTTTAAAATCTGTTAGTTTGGCGGTTGGTCGATTTGAATCTGTGAAAGGATTCCACGGCTAGGCCGCGGCTAATACACTGTAGCTAATACGACTTAGCCGGCTTGCTAGCTGCTCCAGCCGTCTCTTTTGTTTTCAAACCTAGTCGTATTTTGTCGCGGTTGCTTTTATGCCTCTTAACCGTTTTGTTATTTAGCCCATGGTGTCGGTGATGGAACAGGCTACAGAGTTTAGCTTAATGGCGGTTTCGGTTTGTTTGAGCTATCTAGCTAGCATGGTGTGGCGCTAGTTTTGTTAAAGGGGGGCGGAACGCCGTTGTGTGTGTGTATGTGTCTTAAGACGTTTTAGTGCACATATTAATGCAGACGTTGTGGAATGGAGAGGTTTTAGTGCTGGTGGACCAGATTACGAGCTCTATAGCTAACTAGCTTTCGCTCATACGTGCGCTTTTAGCGGTTAGCAAATGCGCGCGCGCGCGCTAGGTTAAGTGGGATCAGGGTTGTTTTGTTTATTGAACCGGTGTCGCTGACACGAGGGGGGATGAACAGTCTTGCAGTAAAGATACGTGTGTTCTTGTTTTTAAACGAAATATAAGTCTTATTTTTGTACTGATTAGCACGGGTATGTTTTTGTTCTGTGTTGTCTGAGAAAGGGGGCGGGAACGCTGTGGCGCGTGCCTGCTCGCTCGTGCAGATAGGTGCAGGTGTAGAGCAGGGGTTCACAAACTTTTGCTTTCTGTTTTAAAGTAGAAATAGTTTCCAGGGATCTCATTATAATGTTTGTTTTCCCCCCAGTAACGGTAGTGTGAAAGTGATAATGTATTTGTTCCTGAACTTTCCTATTCCACATTGTCATGAGAATTCTCTTTGTATGGCAAACAAATATATTAAGTCCCCTAAATGTCCTTATTTCTTCAGATGTTTTTGGTGGGAAGTGCAACTAGCGTTTTGTTGAGGTCTGATCATCAGTGCGGTGTTTTGTAGATTTAGTGGCGATCATTTGTCTAAAGCTAGGGTCATGCTTGGAGTGGCAGCAGTGTAATGTCTATACAGCAGAACAGCTAAAGGGTCTTCAGTGTAGTTACTTACCCTTTAGGAAGAAACTTGGGTTCCTGTAGTGAGAGTAACCGCTGAGGTGCTGTAGCTGCCTGACTCCCTGATCTTACTTCTGTACTTCTCTGTCCTTCTCAGAGGTATGGCTGCTGAAGTGAATGGCAGCTCTGCTCCTGCAAAAGAAGAAGAAGAGCCTATGGACGTCTCGGCGGCACACACAGAGAACTACCAGACTCTCATTGATGCTGGACTTCCCCAGAAAGTAGCTGAGAGCTTGGACAACATCTTCCAGACTGGTGAGCAAGTACATCATCCACACTGTAGCCCGTTTAAAAGAAGAAGAAAGTAGCGTACAAGTCAGCAAGTGTAAATAGTTATATATAAACACTTGCAGGGTAGCTTTTAGAGCAAGTATATCTTCATAGGAACCTGAAACAGATACATTTTGTTTGTTTGGGTGTGAATGCTGATTAAATGCACACAGTGGTGGTATGATGGGCGAGTGTCCGCAAGCAAAGCTAAGAGTTTGTGTGTATATGATACAGGTTTGGTGGCCTATGCTGACCTTGATGAGAGGGCGATCGATGCTCTGCGTGAGTTTAATGAAGAAGGAGCTCTGTCTGTATTGCAACAGTTTAAAGAGAGTGACTTGTCTCATGTCCAGGTGAGTCCTTCTGGTATTACCTTTAAATGCAAAAACTTTAAGTATAAATCAAATGATTTTTGCATCTTAATTGTTATTTGATACCTTGCAGAATAAGAGCGCTTTCCTTTGTGGTGTCATGAAGACCTACAGACAGAGGGAAAAGCAAGGCAGCAAAATACAGGAATCCACAAAAGGCCCAGACGAGTCAAAGATAAAGGTGATTCTTCAATAGGTTTTGAGCAATGGAGTCTTGCATGTTCAGGCACTTTGTTTTGTATGGTCTCATACTGATGACATCATCTCCCCTCCCCCCCCAGGCTTTGCTGGAAAGGACAGGATATACCCTTGATGTCACTACAGGCCAGAGGAAATATGGTGGGCCGCCCCCAGAGGCAGTCTTCTCCGGCACACAGCCCGGAATTGGCACCGAGGTAATATTTTACAACTAACACAACAACATATGCATGACCGCTATTTCGAGTACATGCACATGCAGTTTTGTGCCTGTTAGCCTGTTTTGTTAGAGAGATTTCACAGATCTCAGAACTCTCAGTGCAGTTTCTCAGATTTCACAGTGCACACGATTACTTGTTGGTTGAGAACGGGTTAGGCTGAAAAAGAAGTTTCATTCATTTGATATCTTGGTTATATGTATATTCCTATCCAGTTTTCAGAGCAGTTTAGAGTTCTGTCTGTTGCTGCACTTCAGAATGCACTTGGTTCACTTCCAGCGTTATGGATGTTCCAGGGTTGTATCTCCTTTTCAGTTCATGCAGACACACACAGAGAACACCTCAGTGTATGAGGAGTATGTTCTAATTGCATTGAACAAAACACAAATCTTCGATTCAAATAGAATAAAATCTTCTCTTCTGCTTTTTGAATGCCTTGAAGGTGTGTTACACAAATTCTTACTTTTTACTGCGTGTGTGTGTACTTGTGTAGGTGTTTGTGGGAAAAATTCCTCGGGACTTGTATGAAGATGAGCTGGTTCCACTGTTTGAGAAGGCGGGGCCCATATGGGACCTGAGGTTAATGATGGACCCTCTGTCCGGACAGAACCGTGGCTATGCGTTCATCACCTTCTGCAGCAAAGATGCCGCACAGGAAGCGGTCAAACTGGTGAGTCTTGCGAACAACAGACACACTTTCAGGCCACACCTAGAAACTTGGAGAACCTCTTGCTATAAGAAGCTGAATTGAATTCAGACATTCAGCTTATATTATTTTTACACAGTCAACACAGAATTAATACTGAAATTCTCTCTCTCTCTCTCTCACTCTCTCTCTCTCTCTCTCTCTGTTTTTCAGTGTGATAATTATGAGATCAGACCAGGGAAGTATTTGGGTGTCTGCATCTCAGTAGCCAACAACCGACTCTTTGTGGGCTCCATTCCAAAGAACAAGACCAGGGAAAGCATCCTGGAAGACTTTGGCAAAGTGACAGGTCAGAACCCAGGCACTCCACATTCGTCTCCATTATTTACAGTACCTCTTAACATACAACTTTTTAACCAGTCAGTTCATCTATACTGGATATATTTCAATATTCATGTAACTAGTAGAATGGCCTGGAATCATTTCTCATTCTCAGAAGTTTACTTTATGGTAAAAATAGGCTGTGTATGTTTTTGCCTGTATTTGATTTATATTTCTTGTGTGCTTGTTCCAGAGGGTCTACAGGAAGTGATTCTGTACACGCAAGCTGACGACAAGAAGAAGAACCGGGGTTTCTGCTTTTTAGAGTATGAGGACCACAAGTCAGCAGCACAGGCCCGCCGTCGCCTCATGAGTGGCAAAATTAAGGTGTGGGGCAACCCTGTAACTGTGGAGTGGGCCGACCCTGTCGCTGAACCTGACCCTGAGGTCATGGCCAAGGTGGGTTGTGTGAAAGTTGGAGACTGAGTTAATAAATGCACCTTAAAATGTTTTATTTTATTTTTTTTTTAAATGTGGTTTCACAAAATGTTTTACATTCGTATGCATTTAGGTGAAGGTGCTGTTTGTCCGTAAACTAGCCACTTCTGTCACAGAGGAGCTGTTAGAGAAGACCTTCTCGCAGTTCGGGAAACTGGAACGTGTTAAGAAACTGAAAGACTATGCCTTTGTTCACTTTGAGGAGCGGGATGCTGCTGTTAAGGTAGTAAAATTAGGCAGTGTGTGTGATCATCCATTTGCAAAAATGCGTCATAGTTATGATTGCATGGCGAATAATCATTGACATAAGATAAACTTAATTTTAAGTGCAAGATCACTTAGAGGAACTAAATAAATGTAATCGTAGAAATGTCCTATTGTGTGTGCACGTGTCTCAGGCCATGGAAGAGATGAATGGGAAAGAGCTTGGGGGAGAGGAGATTGAGATTGTCCTTGCTAAGCCTCCAGATAAGAAGAGGAAAGAGCGGCAAGCTGCCCGGCAGACCAGCAGAAACACAGGGTATGTCCGTGCACACAAGCAGAAGAAACACCGTGTTAACAGTGTATTAACCTTAACCTCGATCGACCACATCAAACTTAGTATGGATGATCACCACGGCTAAGAGTTTCCACTCCTTTTTCAATACAGATAAAAATAAACTTTTTTTGCTCGAAACTGACATTTTGTTGAATGGCCAGTGAATGTTTACAATAAGCAGCTGAACTGTATCAGCTGTAGAGGGATGACACAGACACAAGAGAAAGTCTGGTCAACACTGCTGTTATCGAGTCTCATCCAATCCTTACAGTAAGCAGCTGAACTGTATCAGCTGTAGAGGGATGACACAGACACAAGAGAAAGTCACTGCTGTTATCAAGTCTCATATAATTAGCACAATATTTTTCATTTGTGTTTTAGGTAAACATTTTTTCAGTCGTTATTTGCATAGAAGTTTGATATCATGCACAGATGAGGAAGAGATGCACTCAAGGTCTCATTTCACGCTGCTTTTTGTCATCTGTGCAGGTACGATGATTACTACTACTACCCCCCACCCCGCATGCCACCCCCAGGCCGCGGCCGTGGCCGAGGTGGTCGTGGCGGTTATTCTTACCCACCCGATTACTATGGCTATGAAGACTACTACGACGACTACTACGGTTATGATTACCATGACTACCGTGGTGGCTATGATGATCCCTACTATGGCTATGAAGAAGTATATCCGTTAAGGGGACGCGGCAACCGTGGAAGCCGTGGAGCCCCGCCCCCACCCAGAGCACGTGGGGTTCCCCCGGCTCGTGGTAGAGGTGGTTATGCTCCGAGGGGAGGCGCTCCCATGGGAGCAGGCCGAGGAGGACGCGGAGGAGGACGAGGTGGCCCTTTCCAGTCGCCCAGGGGTGGACGTGGCACCAGAGGTGCCCGTGGGAACCGTGGCGGTAACGTGGGTGGGAAGAGAAAGGCAGATGTATTTAACCAACCTGATTCAAAACGACGCCAGACGACCAATCAGCAGAACTGGGGGTCGCAGCCAATCGCTCAGCAGCCACTACAGCAAGGGGGCGACTACTCCAGCAACTACTACAGCAACGACACCCTGGAGTTCTCCCAGGATTCCTACGGGCAGCAGTGGAAGTAGACGACACACACATCACCCCCCCATAAAAAGGTATTTGGCAACAATAAGAAAAGAAAAAAAAAATCACCAAAAGTAAATAAAACGCAACTAAAAAAAACACGTTCCCACCGTCCTCCTGTGAAAAAAAAGAAACACTCAGACGTTGATTGGCTGGCAGTGTTTGACTTCTATTCTCCTTCTCCCTCCGTAGAGTATGTCAGTGACACAATAAGGACACGCCCCAGAATTGGCTTCACAAATCCTGATTGGCTGAAAGTACGTTTTGGCTGAAGACAAGAATGTATCTGTTCCTCCTCCTTCCCCTGATTGGTTTGCTCTTTCTCTCTCTTTCTCTCTCACACACACACACACACACACACACACGAATGACTGGGACATTTTGTCTTAAATCATGCTCCACTTTTATCCCTTCCATTTGTTCTTTGTTTTAAAAGCCAGCAATGAACATTTTAAAGAAACAAGGACTTCGACTTCTAAAAAAAAAAAAACAAAAAAAAAGAAAGAAAAGGAAAAAAAAAAAAGACAAAAAAAAGTCTGTACCTTTAAAATCATGAAATTGTCTTGCAGAAAGCTCCTGTCCAAACGTTCATTCAACCCCCACCTCCCCCTCCAACACATCAATACTGTACACTCTCTTATTACCCCCCACTCTCTTTTACTCTCTCTCTCTCTCGTTCTGTGGTTTCTGATAGTGGCTTAGGGTCTTGCTTGTAAATAATGGCTATGACTAGAGCTTCATTTTCATTTTATTTGTCTTTTTTCGGAAGTGGAGAAAAGAATCCACAGGAAGGAAAAACAAAGTTTTGTAGCTGGAAGTACCGTTTAAAGTGTATGTTTAGCATTTCTAGAAGTAGTTAAATTGTGTTTTTTAAAACCTGACATAACTTCAGACATTTTTTTCTTCTTCTTTTTTGAAATTTGCTCGTTAGGACTTTGGTTTGGCTCACCTTAAGAGCCATGACAGTTTGTTCTCTGATGTTTGTATTTATAACTTTTATTTTTTGTTTGTTCCGTTTCAATAAAAACTCATCCGAGCAACAATTGGTCAAGTAACTTTGAAACTCAATGTTTGTGATCTGTAAATTTATTTAGCTTGTACCATTCATCATTCCTTAGGCCAAACAAAAATACACTCTTAAGTCAAATCACAATTTATAAATGCATAAATTTTGGCTATGAAATTCAACATTCACATCGTTGGAGGAATTCCCTTTTCTTTCCTCTCACTGATCCTGTATGAAGATTATGGGAGCTACATAGCCGAATGTGTCGTCTTTTTTTTTCTTTTTCTTTTTTTTTTAATGTAAATAAAACTTCTTTCAGGAGCAGGTAAAAACTTTCCACGTAGAGCAACACATACAATATTATAACAGGGTTCTTGCACACATCTGGTCTAGAAGTTAATCCAAGTTATTTTGGAAACATTACAGATGTCAAAGTTATATGGACACCGAGGATATAAACGGAGTGGTCCTTATTTATCAAAGGTGCATGCATTCAAACCTGATCACAAAACGAACCAATGCAAATTCCATTCATTAATTTAGTCTTTTTAACTGTATGATCATTTATAACAACCTGAAAAATAGTCGATCAATTAAATAATCAAAATAACCGTAAGAAGTACAGCAGTAGGCTATAGTGATTTGAGTATTTTATGCAATGACTAAAAAATGAAACCACCATGGTTAAATTGGAATAAAGTGTGAATCTGAGGCTCAGAGTTCAATCCTGTTTCGGTCATTAGTCTTTCAGTATTCTGCATACAAAAGACTCCAATGTATTGAACCGAATCCACATTCTTGGGAAGACTGGCTGTTTAAAAGGCATAAGCATCTAATCGGTATTAAAAAATAAAAAAACAATGAGTGGTAACATACCCACGATGAAGCTAGTAGTTTAATTCTTTACTCCAGGTCACTGCTTGTGTGTGTTTTTTTTTTTTTTTTATTAAATCATTTCCTGCACTAAAATCTTTTCTCATTGCAATGCAACTTTGATGAATAACCAGCAGGACTATATAAAGTGTTTCACAAATTTCTTTAAAAAGACCTTCTAAAAGCATATTTCATGCAGTTGTCTCACTTCACAGCATGGCTACAGCCCTTTAGAATATCAATAAAATTGGAAAACCATTTTTAATTAATAATAATAAAAAAAAAGTCGTGAAAAGATATGGCAAGAACCCTGTATAAAGCATTGCTTATACTGTCGGAACAATTTACACACTGAATATAAACCATCTCTACACTCCTGTTAAAATTGTACGTTTTTAAGACGTAAGAAATGAAGCCAAGATAAAGCGGACCTTTTCCTAATTTTAATGGTAGAAAAAAAAATCAAGTGGAAATAAAAAAAACAAGCTAGAAATATTTATGGGAAAGTTACAATAACCTGGTTGCATACTTGTGCACATCCCTTATAGTCCTCTTTGCTTGTAACATGACACTAAGTTGATATGCGTATTTTTTGTTCCTCTCCTCTTCTGTAGCAATGCTACAACTTAATCAAATTGTGAGAGGATTTAAACTTCCTCTGCACAGTGTTCAAGTCCATGACGCTTGTCCGTGATTTGACGTGATGTTGATTTAGAGCGCCAGTCCCAGCTGACGAGAAGCAGCCCCAATAGCATGATGATTTCACCACCATGCTTCACCATGAATTTGGTGGTCTTCGGGTTATAAGTTGTTGATTATGTGGCAAACATATCTTTATAGATTTATGTCCACAAAATTCTACCTTTTGTGGACAGTGGGTAGGGTCTTTTAACTGAGCTTAGATGTTTTCTCCTTGTGTAAGGACTTCCGTCTAGCAACCATACCCCCAGACGTAAAGAATACAGAGAGCCATCAGCACATACAAAATTGCCAAAATTTTTGGGACACCCCTCCAAATAATTGAATTCAGGGTTTGGGCTCAGCCCCTTAGTTCCAGTGAAAGGAGCTCTTGATGCTTCAGCTTCATACCAAGACCTTTTGGACAGTTTCATGCTCCCAACTTTGTGGGGAACAGTTTGGGGATGACCCCTACCTGTTCCAACATGACTGTACACCAGTGCACAAAGCAAGGTGCATAAAGACATGGATGTGTGAGTTTGGTGTGGAGGAACTTGACTGGCCTGCACAGAGTCCTGAGCTAAACCTAGTAAAACACCTTTGGGATGAATTGGAGCGGAGACTGAGAGTCAGACCTTCTCATTCAACATCAGTGTCTGACCGTATAAATGTGCTTCTAGAGGAATGGTCAAAAATTCCCATAAACACACTCCAAAACCTTATGGAAAGTCTTCCCAGAAGAGTTGAAGCTGTTATAGCTGCAAAGGGTGGGCCAACTCTATATTACACTTATGTGCATGTAAAGGCAAACGTCCCAAAACCTTTGTCAATATAGTGTATCAGATATTTCTGCAGCTCCTTTAATATTTTTGTCGGTCTCTTGACAGCCTCCCTGGTAAGTTATCATCTTATTTCTTTTGAGGGATGTCCTCCTCTTAGTCATGTCACTGCAAAGCCCTATTTTGTCCACTTATTTCATGGCCTGCACGGTGTTCCATGGTACCAATGTGTTTGAATTTCTTTTATATCCCTCTCTTCATTGATCGCTTTCAACAGCAAGGTCCTATACGTGCTTTGTGCCTTGACTATGTCAAGAAATCAGACAGAAACAGCTTATCTGTATTTTGGGTTAATCAGTATCATGATTACTGTTGAACATGTGTTCAAATGTGATTTTGTTAATTATGAGCGCAGTCTCACGTGTACCGTTATTAGAGGATGTGCACACAACCATGTTATTATGCTTTTCCATTATTTTTTTCCCCTGTTTGTTTTTCCGCGTGAGTCATTTATCTTGATCTCATTTTTTTTTGACAGGGATGTGTAGACTTTTTTATACGCACTGTAGCCTAATTTTATCCTAAAATGCCCAGGAATCTGGTCCAATTTATTTTTGGCACAGACTGTCATGATCTAAAATTCTGTCATCATGAGTAAATGACCGATAAACTGAGTTAGTGCTTTGATAGCAAGAGTCCATGACTATATATTCATGTATTCAAACCTGGCTATATTATTTGTACTAAATGTACACAATCATCCCCTTACTCCAAATGATAGTCGTTTGCTTCTTATAGCTTTGCACTGGAGCTAAAGGGGAAGCTTTTCAATAGATACACTATATTTCGAAATCTGCATTAGTCCAGCTTTCTGCTTTATTTCTGCCTTCTGACCTTGGGAGGCATGTTTTAATTTAAACATTACTAGTGTAAAATAGTTGAAGGTCCGATGGTTGGATGATAAGACAAAATGTATCTTGTCTGTGTGTGAGAATGATTGTCGGATTACATTTCTATGATATACAGATATGCATCATTGCATTTTTTTTTTGTCTTGAAAAGTAAATAACAGAAAAACACTAACAAAAAATTAGCACTGAAAGTATTTTAAGTTTAAGCATCAAATCAGCTGCTTTAAAATTAAACTTAAGACAAGTGTAATCTGAGTGTATTGTGTCTTGTGAAATCGCAGTATCAGTATTATATTGTCCCACCCTCAAACGGTACCAAGTCACGATAGCGATCAGGTTGTGGGTGATGTAGACATCCGGTGTTTGTTAGCTGCAATTGTTAATCTTTGTCCAGTGCAACAGTAAAGCAAACATACTTCTGACACCATGGCTTGGCTGTTTGGGGTAAGAGGAGGATTGTATTTTTTCCCTTTCCCCCCCATTTCCTGTCTGAACCGGCCAAACTAAAGACGTTGTGAATAATCTCGCATAGCGAGCTCCGTCTGAAATGGCTGATGCTAGTAAGGAGGCTATATAGACTGGAATACGAACGTGATATACCTGCTACAAATGTGCAGATTTGCTCTCTAGTGCTGCTGCTTATATCTGCTGGACATTAAACCTCTTGTAAATAATCCAATCCGTAAAAGTATTGGATTATTTTTCGCGTCGGCTCGAATCGATCTCGCCTTGCGTTTCTGTCATATCGATGTGGTCTGCACCCCTGCACTATGTGGTGGTAAGTGTGAAGTGTGTGTGCTGCTGTCATCTCCACAGTGTGTATGTGTTTGGTAAGTGTTTGTCCCTTTGTATCTGACTTATCCAGGTATCGGAGCGAGAGAGAGAGCCGTTGCTAGCTTGAGGAACACACCAGAACTGTGTTCTTCTCCAGCAGGGGGTGAGCTGGTCTTTCACACTCCTCTCTCTCTCTCTCTCTCTCTCTCTCTCTCTCTCTCTCTCTCTCTCCTTCTCTCTGCCCCCCCTTTCTTTCTCCCCCTATTTCTTTCTCCCCCTATTTCTTTCTCCCACTCTTTTTCTCCCTCTCTTTCTGTCTCCATTTGTCTTTCTGGCTGTCTATCTCTTGCTCTTTTTCTCTCTGTCTCTCTCCCTCTATCTGAAGTGATAATTGGCCATCCCAAATACTCAATTAGTTTACATTATTGCTACATTTATTTCAATTAATCAGCTATAATCATCCTCTGATGCTTATGACTGCTCTCTATAAATACATACACAAATAGTACCATGCCACAGTACAAAGAATTCTGGTACTACTAGTAGTCTTGTGTGATTAATTTTCTCTTCACATAAAATTTCACATCACAATTAATGATTTTCTGAAAAACAAAAAAGACTGGAAAAGCTAATTTCCACCATTTCAGACTTAAAAGAGTACAAACAGGCGAAATAAATACAGCTGTATTTGCAGTGGCAATCGCAAAAACTCAGCTGGATGGTGGATTTTTAGATGAGTCTGCATTAAAAACACATTTTCCATCTATTCCTTCAACATCCTGTCTTATATCCATATAGGCTGACCTTTTCTTTCGATCTGCTGTTCAGTTTGTTTGAACACGTCCTAGCACTGACCGACTACATCTCATCTCTTTCTGATTTTCATCACAGTTGAAATGATTGCATCTCTAACAAATAAGCTGATGTTAACAATATGCTTGTTTACTGTTAGCATAGTTGCCAGGTTTCATTTCATATTAATGAACTCATTAAAGAACATTCTTCTTTTTTTTTTAGAATGAAACTGAGGGCTTGCTGCCAGATTAGCGAATATTAAATGGTGCGAGTGGGGTTACATCTTAGTTCCTGTATTAATGGGATGTCTGAAAAGTATCAAATAGCAATATTGGGTAAATTATGTCTTCTAATACAAGTGTCCTTTACCATATACACTATATTGCCAAAGGTTTTGGGACACCCCTCCAAATCATTAAATTCAGGGGATGGGCTTGGCCGTTTGGTTCTAGTGAAAAGATCTCTTAATGCTTCAGCATACCAACACATTTGGACAATTTCATGCTTCCAAGTTTGTGGGAACAGTTTGGTGCACAAAGCAAGGTCCATAAAGAAATGGATGAGCGAGTTTGGTTTGGAGGAACTTCAGAGTCCTGACCTCAACCTGATAGAACACCTTTGGGATGAATTAGAGCCGAGACTGTGAACCAGACCTTCTCGTCCGACGTCAGTGCCTGACCTCACAAATGCGCTTCTAGTGGAAAATTCTCATAAACACACTCCTAAACTTTGTGGAAAGCCTTCCCAGAAGAGTTGAAGCTGTTATCGCTGCAAAAGGCGGGCCAACTCCATATTACATTCATGTGAATGTAAAGGCAGACGTCCCAGTTTTGGCCTCACAGTCTCCACTCTAATTCATCCCAAAGTTGTTCTATCAGGTTGAGGTCAGTCAAGTTCCTCCACACCAAACTCATTCATCCATGTCTTTATGAACCTTGCTTTGTGCACTGGTGTGCAGTCTTGTTGGAACAGGAAGAGGTCATCCCCAAACTATTCCCACCAAGTTGGTCAAAATTGTCCATTAAGAGTTCCTTTCACTGGAACTAAGGGGCCAAGCCCAACCCCTGAAACACAACAGTAAATGAATAAATAATGAATATATCATTAATAATATATATATAAGAAGAAAACATAAGAAACTGATTACTGATTATTTTGTAGTGGTCTCATTTTTTCCATATATATATATATATATATATATAATATAATATATGCAGGTATGAGTGATGTACAAGAGGCAAAAATATAGAGATGGCTTATTTGTAGTAATGTCAAGTCGAATTGGAAACGATTCAGTAAAACAGCGGAGAGTAAGCTGTTTGTTTCAGTGTGTACAGTCATACCCCACCCTATGTCGTTAATTAGTTCCAGGAGCCGCGACCTAAGATGATTTCCGTTCCCTATAATGACGCATGAATGAATATATGTATTTTCTTATTTTATAAAAAGAATTTAGTTTAGTTTTGTTTTATTAGCCATTTTTCATGGTTACTATTCGACGGAGGGAGTGACACAAGGTTCTGTAAAGCGCTGCAAATTGGATTTAATTTTTCAATTTGATAGTTAAGGATGAGCGACGTAAATTCGGAATTCGGCGTAAAGTCGGAATTGACATAAAAAAGGGCACTACTGTATTCCAAAAACAGCACATTTTTAATTACTAATAAATTATATTATAATAATTATAATAAATAGATATTTGGGTATTTCTTGTCTTAGTACACAGACAGACACAGTTTTAACCAAGACAGATCAAAAACCTAGACTGTGTTAATATCTCTGAGGATTTGTTAAGGAAACAGTGCCCTGATGCATGTATAACAGTGTGATCTAACAAACCTGGACAATCTAGCACACCACCAGTACATTATAGGAGTTGGGACTTGCTGGTTTTTAACCATGCTGTTAGTGTACAGTTCAAGGTTTGAGGAAAATAATCAGTCATCTCCTTCCTGTACAGTATTGAATGGATATGTAACAAATGTGAAAACTTTTCAATAATCATGTGTTGCTTATAGTGAGCCTCAATGAATCATAAATGGATTAGATAAAAATATATATATATTTATAATAAACGAAACACAAAACTGACTGCCATTGGTAATAATTACAGTTATGGAGGTAAGCAGAACGCTGTGTTTACGTATGTGATTGTCCAGAAAACTACAGAGTCTTCCAACCATGGGACATGCTGTGTGCTGCATCTGTCCACTGTATATCAGGGTAAGAATGTGTGTGTGTGTATATGGTGGTATTAAAATATCTTTATATATCTTTCTATGCCAAAGATGTCACTATAACTCCTCTGTTGTGTTTTCTAATCTTTCTCTACAGAGCTGTAAGTGTTCCCAGGTGGGTCCCGACTTCATACCTGAGAAGCTGCACAAAACGTCTCACTTAGTGCCTGTGTTTATACGTGCACCTGATCAGATTAACCCTGCTGCTCAGCTAGAGAGTGGGTGCAAAATTTCCACCTTGTTTTTGGGTCAGTATAAAAAAAAAAAACCCCATCACATTAATGTTTGCAAGAGAAGTGTCTGAGTGATGCACAAGATATGTGTATCTTTACTATTTCACTTCATTGGAAGCAGGAGGCCCAAACCCTGGTGTGCAATAAAAAAGGTCCATGAAGACATGTTGTGTTGGTTTGGTGCCCCAACTCTGACTCAGTCCTAATAAACACCTTTGGAATAAACTGGAACTGGAGTCTCCTAAACATCCCAACATCAGTGTCTGATCTCACTAATTATCTTGTAGCTGTATAAACACAAAAACCCACAGCCATGCTCCAATATCTAGAGGAAAGCCTTCCCAGAAGAGTGAAGGAGGCTTTTATAATAGCAAATGGAGGACATTCAGGATAGTGTCAGGAGACATTCCATTTAAAGCATCATGAAATCAGAATTTTTATTTGATGCCTTAAGCAAAAATGAAGCATCACTATGTGTCTTCATGTACTAAAGGATTTTTTCATCTTCATATTCTTGGGAAATTCCCACCAGATAGGTCTCCTTGATCATACACCAGCTACCAAGACACATGACTCTCTTTTTGCCCACTAGGGCTTCGAACGCAATGTGTTCAGGATATAGAGTGAACGCTTTTCTGTTGCAGTTTATTAGCTGATATGTTGGTGGAGGCGTTAGAACTATAGATTTGTTTAATATGCGACTCATTTGTTAAATTGATTTTTCATGCAGGATAACAGCAGAGCTTTCCTGTACCAGGTATCAGCTGCCTGTGGTGCTGGAGGAAAGGATGATTCCTGTGTTGCATGGGGACTCATGGAAGCAGTCAACAGTCTTCAGTAGTGGAAAACGAAGGACACGGGGAGAGCGTGAGACATGAGTTTCTTTGTAATGTGACCATGTCTCTGTAATGTGCTACACAAACAGAATGGAATTAAAAAAATCCCAATACACCCCTCCACAAATTTTCTTGCACACCTTAAACACTTGCTCGGAAAGTCGTAAGACCCGATTTATTAATCAAATCGTGTCAAGCTTAACACATGCACGTCTAAAACAGCCCTTGTTTTATCGTTCCACTTGAATGTTTTACATTATGTAGAATTCTCACTGACCAGCAGCTATTTCCATGCACTTGTGTGAGAGTGGCATTTCTCACAGTGCCAAAATTCTGCTTATCTTAGCAATTGGCGTGCTTGCTGATGCAAGTTAAACTCTTAAAAAGATGCAAGTTATGTCTAAAAATGATTCAGCAAAACAGGACGTTAGGAACTACTTTTGTGTGATGAGGATCTCCTTATTGAAATAAACCTCCAGCCAATTACTTTGTCTGCTCTCACCTTAATAATTTCAGCTTGACACAAGAGACTTGGTTAAAACTCTCGAAGTTAATACTCTTATGATTCTCATACCCAAGTTTCTTTTAGAACAAGTAGCATTATTTGACTGTATTGTACCCAGTTATAGAATGATTAATAATCTCCCTCTTCAGTGTCACCCAGCTGATAATGGTATCTCTTTTGAGTCTGGTTCCTCTCAACGTTTCTTCCTCGTATCGTCTCAGGGAGATTTTCCTCACAACCATTGCCGTTGGCTTGCACAGCAGAAAAAAATATGTTCTTTTCATTATGTTTTTTAAACAACAAATTCTGTTGTTTAAAGTGCTATAGAATAACATTTAATCAAACATTTAATCTGTAGGGGCAGTGGTGGCTCAAGTGGGTTCAAGCCCCAGCACCACCAAGCTCCACTGTTGGGCAATTGATCAAGGCCCTTAACCCTCTCTGCTCCAGGGGTGCTGTATCATAGCTGCCCCTGCGCTCAGACCCCAACTTCCTCAGCTGGGATATGTGAAGAAAAGAATTCCACTGTGCTGTAATGTATGTGTGGCGATAATAAAGGCTTCATGCCCATGTAACCATAGAGAACCATGGAAATTTAGTTTGGCCAGTAGATTGTGAACAGGAATGGGAAAATTACTAGCATACTTGATCTTACTTGGTATTTCCTTTTTGTTAGCCTTGCAGCTGGTATCCAATAAAATGGGGTTAATTAGATATGCATCTATTAGAATCTTTGTGTAGTAACTGTTATCATTTAGTAATGTGTAGAATTAAATAGTTTTTTAGATTTTTTTTTTCTGGAAACGTCCTTTTTTTCAGCACTTAGGGTTTTGGTGTTAATTAACCGGTCATTTTATTTAAAAAGGAATAGTCATTCGTTAGTGCAAAATTTCAGTGCACCTTAGTGTTACTTGCGTAGCACTTTTAATGGACATTAAGGACCTTGTCACAAAGCACTTTTTCCGAATGTAAAATGTAATTTAATTCAACTTTAATGAAAAAGCCAGAGGTGACACTCAGGAGAAAACTGCCTTAAAATCATCCATTAAATCAAGCTTAAACTTTCTATACTTGTTTTCCATACTGTAACCACTGGCCAGGTGATTATCCATCTCTCAATCTCATAATAAAATAGGCCTTACTCTGAATTCAGCATACCAAAAATTGAATAGTAATGTTATGTTGAATGTAAGTATTAAGCCTAACTGGAGTTAATGTACACGATATTGCCAAATGTTTAGGGACACCCTTCCAAATCATTGAATTCAGGGGTTGTCTCGGCCCCTTAGTTCCAGTGAAAGGAACTCTTAATGCTTCAGCATACCGAGACGTTTTGGACAATTTCATGCTCCCAACTTCGTGGGAACAGTTTGGGGATGACCCCCTTCCTGTTCCAACATGACTGTACACCAGTGCACAAAGCAAGGTCCATAAAGACCTGGATGTGTGAGTTTGGTGTGGAGGAACTTCTCAAAGTCCTGACCTCAACCTGATAGAACACCTTTGGGATGAATTAGAGCGGAGACTGTGAGCCAGACCTTCTAGTCCAACATCAGTGCCTGACCTCACAAATGTGCTTCTAGAGGAACGGTCAAAACACTCCTAAACCTTGTGGAAAGCCTTCCCAGAAGAGTTGAAGCTGTTATAGCTGCAAAGGGCGGGACAACTCCATATTACATTCATGTGCATGTAAAGGCAGACGTCCCAAAACTTTTGACAATATATGTGTCAGATCATGACAAAAGCCAATAGGAAGGTGTTAACAGTGTCTGCGCTTCAGCACATGGACTTTCCGGTTTTGACGTCATAACACCCCAGAAATGTTAATTACGTGCATATGACGTATATTTTGATTTTGTTTAGCTATTGTATTTCTATGTTGTAATTTGATTAAAAATATTACAACCAAAATAAAAAAAAAAAACGTTGCAAGAATTTCACATCACCTAGTTGATAACTAATTTTTTTTTGCAAAACTTGCCATCAGCGAGGCACACTTCCGCTTTAACGACGTCACATCCGCAGGGAGGTCTACATCCAAAATGGCTGCTCCAGCAGGCGCCTCCGCTGCTCCGGGTAGCACCAGGGATGAAGCGTTTCAGACGTTTTATACAGAGGTGATCTCAATGCTCCAGTTTTTTAAACGTGTCCGGGACTGATAGCAGAAACCCATCTCCGTTTGTGTTTTTATTCCGTGTCATTTAGCTCGACCGTGTAGAGAGAAAAGTCCTGTTTTGCTGCGTACAGACTGCCAGTGTTCCTCCAGTGTTAGCTAGAGCTGCTAGGGAATTGACTTCTGCCTGGTTATAGCTATGTGTTTTTATTTCATCTTATACGTGTTAATATGCGATTAAGCCGGCTGCATTGTAACTAATATAATGTTTAAAACGCAGAACTGTGACTTAGATCGAACACATTCAGCGCGATCGAACACGTCCAGCGAGGGTTGCTTTCCAAACCGCTTGTTATCGGCTGTGAAGTGCACTAGCTAGGGTGCAGAAGCCGCTCTCTTAGACGTAATAAAGTGCGCAAATATACGGAGTGTACAGGATTTTAATACACAGCCACCGAGATACATAAACACGAGTTGATTCCCTGTGAAACTTGTTTCTTAATACCTAAAGATATACAGTTAAATTCCAGTTACTTGCTTTTTACTTTATTTTAAATGTATGTTTTTTGTATTTTTGTAGCCTTTGATTTAAAAAAATATATATATATTTATATAAATAAAACGTTCAGCTCTTATGATCAGTTCTGTATCTTAGATCAGCAGTCCTATTATTTAAATATTAAGTTAACAGTATGCCATTAAAATGTATTTATTTATTCATTTATGCCATTTATTCATTTGAGATTTTGTTTTAATATGCCTTACTTTTCTACACAAAAAAACCGGCCCTGGTTTTGACATTAGAACTGATGTTATTATATTTACTTTTGTTTGGAACACGTGTATACTCATGAAGCTATTTCTTTACAGATGATAGCTTGATCTTTAACGCTTACTCACTCTTACAAATGTACAAATCTGTTTTTTTCCCCCCTCATTCCTTTTTACAGGTGAAGCAAATTGAAAAGCGTGACTCTGTACTGACATCCAAACAGCAGATAGATCGATTGTTGCGGCCCGGCTCGACGTATTTCAACCTCAACCCTTTTGAGGTGACTGCTCTGTCTGGTGTTTTCATGTATTAAGAAAGTACATGCTTTTTTAACCCTTCCATTCATAGCGTCCTGATTTATAATCCGTCTCTGTAAGGCTCTCTTTTTATTATTGGAAAATCTCCCTTAAAAGGCTGATTATCTTGATTTCTTTTGTCTATAGACTGTTTGTCTTACTCAGTGCGGCGTGCCTCTTGCATATCTTTACTTTTTTGTTTTTCATTTCAATATATCAAATCTGAAGTTGTTCAAAGGATCGTCTTCAAATGATGGATGAAGACCTACCTCTTCTTTCGTTTTGTTTTATGTACATTTATTAAAAAAATAGTAATATACTCAGTTTTTAGGCTGATGGTATCCCAAGTCTGTGACCTATTGAACCGGTGTTAACGTATTCATTGATAGAGACTTCACTGCACTTATGTATGTCGCTCTGGATAAGAGCGTCTGCCAAATGCAAGTTAAAAAGAAACAGTGCGCCAGATTTCACTGAACACGTGAGAGTTCTGTCCGTTTCATTTTTTTTCAGAAATAGAAATTTCTTTTATAGAATTCAAGTATTCAATTTTCTGTAATAGAATTAAGAAAAAATAGAATTCTAATATTTCTTAAATTGAAAAACATTTCGTTAAGAGAAATAAAATATTTCTGAAATAGAAATGGACTTTTCTGTGATGGAGAAATGGAATATGTTGTGTAAATTTCTCTTTTCTGATTTGCTCTTCAAGATTAAACATTTAGACTTGAATGGCAACTTTTTTTTTTTTTTTTTTACAAAGATTTTTAAAATATAATATTTTACACTTTTGTTTTTGTCTCGTCAGATAATATATGCAGATAATACATACAGGTGAAAACAATATATATATTTTTGTGCATCATGTGAATTTTAAGTGAAAAAAAATGGCTATATATATATATAACTATACCTGAAAGGGTTAAAGCGTTAAGTGTGGTTTCTCCTGAGCTTTTCTCTTTCTCTTCTGCTTTTTTCCCCCAGGTTCTACAGATTGACCCAGAAGCCACAGATGAAGAGCTGAAGAAGAGATTTCGCCAGGTAACCTTCATACCGTTGCTATAGAGTGCATTTATTTATTTCTATTTAAATCGTTTTCAAATTTTAAAGCAATTTCTTTTCTTTTATTATTATCCCCTAGTTGTCTATTTTGGTCCATCCGGATAAAAACCAGGATGACGCAGACAGAGCACAGCAGGCCTTCGAAGGTGAATTTTCTCTCTTCTGTTAGAAGATCTGCTTATTTCTGTGTGTCCCTCTGGCTGGCAAACCAACACATTCCATCATGATGTCATGTTTTCTTTGCTGTCATTTTCACACTGCGCATGCTTATTGTGGTCCGAATCTGAGCGAGCTTGTTCCGCATTGGTCTGGTTTCAGACTCACTTTATTCTATTGAACTCTGTATTTGTGTTCATCTTCAGAAACATCATCACAAACACACATGTAGAACACAATCATTTCATTGCACCATTTGCTTTTCACTATGTGTAAGACATCTCACCTCATCTCACCTCACATGTTCCCCTGTCACTCAGGCTACACGTTTTTTGTGAAAACTAGTGATGTTAATTTGCCTAAAACACACACTTATGCAGTTTACTTTACTTCCTGACCCAGTGCAAATCATGTTAATGTTCACGGGAGTTCCAGTGCAACGGAACTCGCACCACCTCCTACAGATTTTATTTAAAGTGAAAGAATTTTGTTGCTAACCCTATGGGAATGTTTTGCAGCGGTTGACAAGGCGTACAAGCTGCTCCTGGATCCCGAGCAGAAGAAAAGGGCCGTGGACGTGATTCATGCGGGAAAAGAATACATCGAGCACAACGTGAGTGCGTTCTCTCGTCCTTAAGTCGCAGATGAAGCTAGTTAAACAAGTTATTGATTGTTTTCCTTGAAAGGTTCCTTTCTCTCTGTTTTTAAATTTAATATCAGCTCATGTATTAAGATGTGTCCCATGGAGCAGCCTGTCCTAGTCAATACATAGCATCTCTGCACGTTATTCACACGCACTGTCACTTTATGACTTTATACACCGATCAGGCCTAACATTATGACCACCTGCATAATATTGTGTTGATCCGCCTTTTGCTGCCAAAACAGCCCTGACCCTTCATGCACTGTGTATTCTGACACCTTTCTATCAGAACCTCTTCAGCAATTTGAGCAACAGTAGCTCGTCTGTTGGATCTGATCACACGGGCCAGCCTTCACTCCCCATGTCCATCAATGAGCCTCGGCCGTCCATGACCCTGTCTGTGGTTCACCACTGTTCCTTCCTTAGACCACTTTTGATAGATACTGACCACTGCAGACCGGGAACACCCCACAAGAGCTGCAGTTTTGGAGATGCTCTGATCCAGTGGTCTAGCCATCACAGTTTGGCCCTTCGTCAGATTCGGCCAAATCCTTACGCTTGTCCATTTTTCCTGCTTCTAACACATCAACTTTGAGGACAAAATTTTCACTTGCTGCCTCTAATATATCCCACCCACTAACAGGTGCCATGATGAGGAGATCATCAGTCTTATTCACTTCACCTGTCAGTGGTCATAATGTTATGGCTGTTCGGTGTAAAAAAAACACTGTACAGTTATTTTTTGCACACTATCAAAAACTGCTCATCACACACCTCATCTTTCTTCTTTGTAATTTTTTACCTTCTACATGCTCTGTCCTAAGTGTTGACTCTTTTATTTTGCTGACAGATGAATCAGAAGAGGAAGCAGCTAAAGAAAGACGGCAAGCCTACAGTGATCGAAGAGGATGACCCGGAAGTGGTAATGGAGATGAATTTGTCATATTACAAAATTTGATCATCTTGTTTTTTTCTGAAGCACCGTGTGCACCTCGACACTGCCCATGAACCCACAGTGTTTTCACATTCAGTTTTCCTTCTTGCTGAGGTTCTCATAAGTGCCATATCTTTTATATATAACTGGTCAGATTTGGGAATTGAGCCAAACAGGGTCAAGGTCACAGCAAGATCAGATAGTTAAATCTTCGATAGCTTCTTTTCTGTTTTTAGTGTTAATATCTGAAGGGTGGTTCTGGCGTACAAATAATTAACAAGAAGGGCGTGACTTGTTGGAGGTGGAGATTTCCCTTTTCAACTTTCTTTTTGTCAGGATTCCTATAATTTCCAAATTGCCAAATTATACTGATACGGATCCAGTTTGGTGGCTACAGAGACTTTTAATTCCCACTGTAAATACGTACTGGAGAACGATAGACAAACGTCTGTTGATGGATATGTTCTTATATTGTCTATACAGTAGCCCCTTAGCAGATTCCTGCAACTGCAGATATCAGCAAACACCAGATCCTGTAACTGCTATAATTTATTTATTTATTAACATTTTTTTTCTTTATAGAAGATTTGTTCTTGCCATACATCCATTTTTTCTTTTCCTTTTCACATAAAGGAAGTACTTCACTACTCCTCTTTGACACATCCCACATACCAGCATTGCTTCTCTTGCCTTTTAGGCCCATGATTAAGCAGCTTAAGGGTTTCTTACACACAGGTACTGCAATAGCGTGAGAGTTGAAGTGATAACGGAGACAGCCTCTAATCGTAAAAATAACTAAATTGTCAGATAACCACAATGATCCTTACAATGTTATTATATAAGTGTATGGGATATTATAATAATAAATAAATAAATTCCGGGAACCATTTAGTAGTAACTAATAATAATAATAATAAATGATACTAACTTGCAATAATAAGGCAGAGCTCACTTGAACAGATAGACACAGTGCTGCTTACTCTAACTTGAAGGTCAGGGTGCGATAAACGTTTCCCAACGAGTCAAAACAATCATGAGACAAATAGGAGGGGTAAGGATGTCGGTATAAATGGAGGGGATTTTGTATGGGGGAGGGGTGCACTTGACCACGTTGGGCCTGACGTCGTGTACTCGAGTGCCATTTTGGTGTTCTTTTTGTTAAGGATCGTCTTGATAAAAATAAAGCCGGTTGCTTCTTCTCATCCAAGGCTGAGGAAATTTCTTTATTTTATTTTTTATGGATTAGTGACGTATTTGGTAATAATAGGTAATTGGAGAAGGCCTATGTCCACTCAGAGGGGCACTCTGAGTTCCAACACTGGGGGACATGTAGAGCATGGAGATGCTGGACAAAGGGGATGATTAACATCTTGGGTGAGAGCACATGAGATCCCAGAAGGGTGCCTAATTTAAATGATAAATATTTACTGTATTTATGGAATTTTATATACAGTGAAATTTTTCTTCGCATATCCCATCTTTGTGGGTTGGGGTCAGAGCGCAGGGTCAGCCATGATGCAGTGCCCCTGGAGCAGGGTGGGTTGGGGACCTTGCTCAAGGGCCCAATGGTGGCAGCTTGGCAGTGCTGGAGCTCGAACCCCGATCTTCCGGTCATTGACCCAGAGCCTTATCCACTTGAGCAATAACTGAAACATAGGATACTGGAGTTTTACTGCATAGTCACTGTCACAAAAGCAACATTCATTAGCAAATCTATGTTATAGACACTAGGAGTGACTAGAACTGCTTACTACTAGGGGTGCCCTTTTCCCTCGTTACGTCAATCTGGATAATTTTTTAAAATTTATTTATTTATTCATTTTGTCTCCCCCCCCCACATCACTGAGTTGATAACGCTTTAATTTTAGCATCACCACATCTGCAGGGAGGTCTAAATCCAAAATGGCTGCTACAGCAGGCGCCTCTTGAAGAATCAAAAACGTATTTTTGTGCAGGCAGAACACGTGATTGCATGGAAGGTCAGTAACGGTTACTGAAACAGAGATTTTTGTGTAAGAATACCGGCACCTTGAACAGATAACAGAGTTCTGGAGTATCTACACGTCCCTTGATTGGGTGTAACGAATGAGCTGAGGACCAGAAAACATTTCAAAAAGAATGTCAGATCAGGGAGGAGTGCGTAGTTATTTTCTATAGATCATTTCTTTGGTAATTTTTTACAGAAACTCTAATATGATATGAAATGATCCATATTGTGATGTAGGATTTTGTTTCCTTTGCGCAGCTCTGTCAGTGGATGTGTTTTTAAGTGATGCAGGTTTTCAACAGCTGATACCCGAGCCCTGTTTGCTGAACCGTTCCTGAACAATCGAATGAACGTTACACATCAGGTTTATCTGTCAGATGTGTTTTGGTTAAACCTAAATTGTGTTTGTACATTGTTAGATCTGTTAGTATGGGTTTGAATAAAAAAAACATTCGATTATTTCTAGCATGTTAAGTAGGAATGTTTGAAGTACTCCATGTCTGTGACAGCATGCAGAGGGAGTAATCCCGGTTTTCTTCTAGTTCCGGCAGGCCGTGTATAAACAGACCATGAAGCTGTTCGCTGAGCTGGAGATCAAGAGGAAGGAGAGAGAAGCCAAGGAAATGCATGAGAGGTACTCCACCTACTCCTCCATCCATCCATCCACCCACCCACATTCCTTGCCTTGCCTTTTACCTTGCCTTTTGCCTTCTGCCTTGCCTTCTGCCATGTCTTGCCTTTTGCTTTCTGCCTTGCCTTGCCTTGCCTTACCTTACCTTGCCTTGCCTTCTACCTTGCCTTTTGCCTTCTGCCTTGCCTTCTGCCTTCTGCCTTGCCTTTTCCCTTGCCTTGCCTTTTCCCTTGCCTTGCCTTTTGCTTTCTGCCTTGCCTTTTACTTTCTGCCTTGCCTTGCCTTGCCTTCTGCCTTGCCTTGCCTTCTGCCTTGCCTTGCCTTTTGCCTTCTGCCTTGCCTTTTGTGTTCTGCCTTGCCTTTTGTGTTCTGCCTTGCCTTCTGCCTTTTGCCTTCTGCCTTCTGCCTTGCCTTTTGCCTTCTGCCTTCTGCCTTGCCTTTTGCCTTCTGCCTTCTGCCTTGCCTTTTGTGTTCTGCCTTGCCTTTTGCCTTGCAATAATAAATGAACACTAAAAATTGATGTAAAAAAAATGTAGACTATAAACAGTACGCGAGTTTGTAATTGTTGAATAAAAACCTTTTTATAGAATTATTATTTAGAATATATTTCAAGCTAACCGATCTCCTCGAAGTGTACTGCAAAATAATTGAATCACAATATCATATCACTCACCTTTAGTTACGACCACAGCTTGCTTCGTCGTTTTTGTGTCAAAGCCTCTTTTTTTAATCTCCGTTATTTTTTTTTTCTCTTCAGAAAAAGGCAAAGAGAAGAGGAGATTGAAACACAGGAGAAGGCTAAGAGAGAGAAAGAGTGGCAGAAAAACTTTGAGGTATGTTTAAGCTTCAGAAACACTTTGGGGAAATGCAGAGTAAATCGTCTTTTAATATTAAATAGCAAATTTCATATTTAAAATATAGTTTTTAAATTAAATAACTGTTTGTGGAATTTGGCTGTTGTCAAATTTCTGTAGTGCATATTAATGAATAGGGGTTAGGTTTGCACAATTTATTTATTTAGATTTTTTTCCTTTTTCTCATGATAAACTATTTAATTTTTCAGAACCTTGAGCCTAAAAAAGACAATAATTATAATAATAATCAGATGAATGTTGGAAATTTATTTATTTATTTAGATGTTTCCTTTTTCTCATGATAAACTATTAAATTTTCTAGAACCTTTATCCTAAAAAAGATGATGATCATAATAATAATAATAATAATAATCAGATGAATGTTGGACATTTTATTTATTTATTTATTTATTTATTTATTTATTTATTTATTTATGTCTGTAACCCTAAAATGTCAATCTAACCCAACCTTAACCCTAGGTTCTGTGTTTTTCTGTGTTCATGCTGATCAGCATCTGTTAAAAAGAAAAAAAAAAACCCAAAACAAAACAGTGTATTCAAACAATTTAGACTAAATGCTTAATACAAACACAGTTGGATTAGAAAAGCATGTTTGCTCGAGCCACATCAGTATGCAGCCAAATAATCTCTGCTTTCTTATTTATGGCATCAGTAGCAATAAAAACAATCTCTAACCAATTAACACTACAGTCAGGTTACATTTAATTATCTGAGGAATCTGATGAATTAATCGTTTTCTTTAAAGCCCACTTTTGTTTTGTCTTTGACAGGAATCCAGGGATGGACGCGTGGACAGCTGGAGAAACTTCCAAGCCAAAGGTAAAAGCAAGGAGAAGAAGAACAGAACGTTCCTCAAGCCTCCCAAGGTCAAAATGGAGCAAAGAGATTAATAATCATGTGAAGAAAGAAAGAAATAAAATAAAAAGATAAAAAAAAAAAAAAACAGAGACGTGGAAGTCCAACCATCTGCATCTACTCTTATGGGTTTCCTCTTCAGGCCTGTGTGTGTGAGAGGGTGTGTGTGTGTGTGTGTGTGTGTGTGTGTGTGTGTGTGTGTGTGTGTGTGTTTAGGAATGTGACACTCTCAGTCCAGCTGAGGGCGCTGTGGAACAGCACATGTATCTCTCCCAACCCCGTGTAGTCTTTCTCCCCATCTGCTAGGGGGAAAGGTCTCGTCCTGTGGCTGGATGGATGCTTGTCACTATTTAAATACTGGTTTGTCACAGCAGATTGATCCGTCATCAGAGTAGTTTCTACAAGAGCAAAAAGGCTTTTCTTTCTTTTCCTTTTTAAATACTTTGTACATATTTGTGAGTTTGATGTCTATTGTGCACATGAGGCAAAATAAATGCTTTCTTTAGGTCCTTTCTTTTTTTTTTTCTTTTTTCTTTTTTTTTTACCCTGTCTCCCAGAATAAAACATGTTTGTAGCCTACATTAAAATTCAACAATTGCTTTGTTGGGGTTTTTTTCTTTTTTTTTTTAGTCTCACTTTCTTCTGTTCTAATAGAATTTTGAAACTTTTACCTCACTAAAACAAGTCAGTATTCATGAAGCGTTTTGCCATTAATTATCTTTCCTCAAAAAAACAAAACAAAAACTTTGTATGGTAAACTGCTAAGTAGGGGTGTATCGGTGCATCGCAATGCAATAAAGCGCAATGTGGAAAACTGCGATTTCGTTTCATGGAAATCAGCATTCTGTTAATAATGCATCTCATGCAGTTGCTCTGTTTGAACACCAGAGGTCACATTCTGCACAAAAGCTCAAATCTGTATCGTGCACTAGTCACATGATCAGAGTCTGCACTATTACAGGAAATCATCTGAACTTGTGAAGTGATCGATGGCTTCAGATACAAGTTATACTGCTTTTATAAACAGGTTATAACAGTTAAACTTCTCAGTAGCTTTCAGACGAAATCAGCCTCACACCATGGGAAGGAACATCAAAACCCACAAGAGAGGCAGTTCTGAAAAGGCAGCATTTTAGCCATCTTTGGAGCTCTACTTCTGATTAAACTGACTCCCCAGATGCGGATTTGGAGCTCATTATGGATCATGTATTCTGAATTTTTTCTCTCTGGGTCTTGTTTGTTCTCTCAGTTTTAAGAGGGAATGTATCCATTTTTACGTTTAAGATACATTTTCTTTACAATATTAAACTTAACAAATAGTAGACAAAAAGGCACATTGTTAGGCATTGTTTTTTTATTCAGATATTAAAAAGGAATCTCTTCAGTCAGTTTTTATGAAAATTCTTTCATTGAAATCTTGTGTTGAATCATATTGGATCGAATCGTGGAAGATGTGTCCTTACACTCCCACGATGTATTGTTGCCAACAGCAAGGAAATGGTCAGATCTTGTTAAATAGTTTTCTAATTTAAATAAAAACCAACAGTGAACACCTTCCACAATGAGAAGTAAATATGTTGACAGATTTTGTGCAACCAGTAAACATTTACTATGAAGTTGCTTTGAGGAAGTAGAAAGCATATAGTACTGTATCTCTGTTATAATGCTTTATTTAACAAGGAAAGCACCTTAAATACAATTTCTGAGAATTTTATTTTCGTCCTACTGGTTTCAGTTCTGTTTGTAACGTGTCTGTAGTGAAAATGCTTTTTTTTGCATTCAAACCCCATGCTTCAGTGCTCTGGGAGTGTTTATAGCGCTGTGACTTTAACACTTCATGACTGAGAGCTGCTGCTACAGCAACTTCACCCACAGCTACCATGACTTTCATCCCCGTCTTCATCTGGACACTGATCCTCTGGACTCAAGGTCAGACACTGCTTCATATTTTATCTCTACAATGATCTGTTCATACTAATACACTTATTGTTTCTATTAGAATATTTCAGTTTCATGCTGCGTTATTGTGTATTTTTCAGAATGCAGAGGTCAAGCCACAGTAACTCAGACTCCTGCAGTGAAATCTGCTCTTCCAGGAGAAACAGTCACCATCAACTGTAGAACCAGTCAGGCAGTGTATCATCACAGCTCATATGGTCACTACTTACACTGGTATCAGCAGAAACCTGGAGAAGCTCCTAAACTCCTGATTAAGTTTGCAAATCAGCGAGAGTCAGGTATTCCAGCTCGTTTCAGTGGCAGTGGATCTGGATCTGATTTCACTCTGACCATCAGTGGAGTCCAGACTGAAGATGCAGGAGATTACTACTGTCAGAGTAGGCATGAAATCTCTGGCTACTGGATCACACAGTGTTATAGAGTCGTACAAAAACCTCCCTCAGTCAGATTGTAGAGAGACTGAACTGCTGCAGCTGGGAGAGACTGCAGGTGCTGAGTTGGAGGATGTGATACGACACAATGACACTCTGTGGAGGAGAGGAACCACACCACACTAACTCACAACTCACATTAGAAATCACTCAATAATCATCACAGCACACTGCACACAGTCCATCATATCCACTACTTTTGTAGTTTTCTACAATCATGGTGGTTACTGTCACAATTGAAAACATCACAGTTTTACAAATATCAAGTATCTGATTATAAAATCCATTTCTGTTTCATATGATTCCCCACACATTCACTCCAACTGTCCTGCTCACAAAGACTGGTTTTCATACAGTTTTTTGTGTGCATCTTTTCTTGCAGGCATGGGTCTTGCAGCAAAATCCAATTACACCTCATGAAAACACATTCCAACTTAATGGCCATGTTTCCATTTTTCTTGATATTGTCTTACTAATAAGTGTTAGTTTTGTACTGATGTTTGGACACACTGACTCACTGTGGTGTTTAACTCCAGAGTATCAGAAAATATGAAAGGTAAAATTAATTCTTATCATAATCTATGGTTAGGGTTAGGGTAACTGTAAGAATCCTGGATAAGTTAAATTAATGAACAAATAAATGATGTTAATTTGTGTATATAGTCCTCAGCTTATGTCTAGTCTGGGCTAGAAGGACATCAGTCTCAGCTGCATGTCTTCATAGAATTCTGTGTTATTTTTCTTATTATTGTTGTTGGTGGTGTTCTTGATTACTTAAAGTTAAAAATAATCATTTGTAAGCAATTTTCTAGACATACACCAAAATGTCTATTTCAGTAAGAGACGTGTTTTACTCTTAAAGATGTTTGACGAGTTCAGAGGACGAGGTTTGAGACGCCACCTCTCATCTATTTACATTACTTTTCTATCATGTTTACTCCATCAGTTCACATCAATCAGTTCACTACATGCTGGTTGCAGTGGAGCTCCAACAGTCCCATTCCTGATTGATGGACTTTCCTGGTGTTGATGTTTCAGGGTCTGGTGCATGTCTTTTAGGTGTGGGTCAGGCACAGTGTCCTTCAGTCTGTTGGCTTGTGTCAGTGGTGAAGGACTTTACTCTGCTCTGGTCCTTCAGCTCTCTGTAGTGCTGCTGTTCTCTGCAGTCTGATCACCTCATGACTACAGCCTCATGGTGTGGAGTTTGGGGTGGTGTTGCTCACTGACACTGTGACCAACTGAATCATTGAGATTTATTCACAGCAACAGAGGACCCAACTAACCATTCTGATGTTGTGGGAATTCCACTAACCAAATAAAAATTACTCTTAATATTGTCATAAATTTGTTATTTGAGTACAGTATGAGTAATCTACAGAGATATAATCATGGTTAAAAAGGTTTAATTTCCATAACCACTGTGTTAGTATTTGATTATTTGATGGGGCTTGGAAAGTATCATAAGCTTTTGCATAATTTATTAGAAAAGAAAATTCTTTACATCTTCAATCTTCACTCAAACACATTTTCACTGAGGATTTCTCTCAATTATTTGTTACTTCAAAATACAGCATATATAAAAATTATAAACCCAAAGCTCTGTGTGAAAGTATGTAATAAAATGGCATTGGAGAATTATTATTATTATTATTATTATTATTATTATTATTATTTGTTTTTCTCATGAATGATCAGGTTCTACAGCAGATACTGAGACAGATGCATTGGTGATTTGTGTATGATGTGTTTAATCAACAATGTAAAGCAAGCGTGTTTACTGATTCAAAAGCTTTTATTAATAATTCAAAGCAGGACATTGCAGTGATCCACACACTTAACACATATTTAGGTGATAATTAAGAAGAAGAGCTGAGTTAAACTGAGGAGTGTGTGAGCTCACATGTTAATAACACAAATGAAATGATGAGAGAGGATGATTTGAGCAGTAAAGGCCACATGTACCACACAGTGAAGCAGTAGAAGGTGAGCTGAGTAAAGTGTGTGTGATCTCACAGCTCTGAGCACTGCTCTGTGTTCACTGTGCTCACCACAGTAGGTTGGTTGTCTTTGGAGGCCTCACAGGTCACCACCTTGTTCCTCCACTGCTCCCGGTGGAGGCTCAGTGTGCTGCTCCAGCTGTAGAGGCCGTCAGCGTTCAGAACGGAGGTGCTGCTGCTTTCCCCCGAGCTCCAGCTGCTGCCATCAACCTTCCAGCTCAACTTCCAGTCCGAGGGGAAGCCCTTGTAGGCCACACACATGAGTGTGACCTTCTCCTGCTGCAGCTCCACACTGGAGGGGGGCAGCACCGTCACGCTGGGCTGGGTGACACCTACACACACACACAGAGGTGAGACAGGAATGGACAGCTGTCAGTCACTCAGGCTTTGTTTCAGCTCACTGTGTGTGTTTCACTTCCCTTTATATCTTACAGAGCAGAACTGAGATCAGTGGAGCATCACAAACGTTTCACATTCAATTCTAATACTTTTACATCTTACAGCTATAATGATTTATATTATTGTGAACATTAAAAGTTCAAATTTAATTGTATTGTATAATGAATAACCAGAAATTCAAAAATAACTTTAAAGTATGAATAAACATCATTTAATAAATTACAACATATTCATCATTTAAATAAATTCATTCTCGGCTTCTGGTCATCTGTTCATACAGTCATAGAGTTTCTGTGATATTAAAGGTATTTAAAATAATTCAAGAGAAAATGTTACAGTAATTCGCACAAACAATAATATATGTTTCGATCATAAATTTAATGTAAATTAAAGTGAATTATTAGGACAATAGTCAGATACCTTTTGTGAAACCTCTAACATAAGTAAGAAATTGTGCAGAAATTTGAGAAACAAAACGATTTCATCCAAATGCCACATTTCATTTGAGAGAAATTTAAGAAACAGAATGACTTTATCCTGACATAACATTTCATTAAAGAGAATTTAAAGACAAAAAACCTAAGTATTATAATCTTTACAGTTTTTATGAAGAATCTGAACACACTCCATTTCAGTAATTAGTAAACAGGTTACTTACGGCCCACAGACAGTTTGGTTCCTCCACCAAAAGTCCACCACAGTGATACATTCCTATGAAGTCGTCGTACAAAAACCTCTGTCACACTACAGTGAATACACACACACACACACACACACACACACACACACACACACACCCACACACACACACACACACACACACACACAAAAACAAAGTGAACTAATTGTGGTTATATTTACAAAAAACACTGTATGATTAATGATTTCTTCATTAGGTAGTCCTAACTCCTTTCTAAGAAATGAAACACATGTTTCAAGTTTGAACTTCTCTCTCCAATTCATTTATTCATGTTTCCTAGACCTATTTAGCAGTATTTTCCAGAAAATCACCATCTGACTCCAGAAGAAAAATTCACACAACTCTGTAGTCAAACATGTGAAACACTTTCCTAACCAGAAGCCATGAATGAACTCTGAGATCCACCTCTTTCTGAAAGCAAGAGATGCTGCTTTTAAATCCAGCAATGCAGAGGAACTACAGCAGAGGCAGAGCCAACCTGTGAAGGGGCATTAGGAAAACCAGGCATGCACATAAACTGGGTATCGAGGAGCACTTCCACTGCAACACCAACCCCAGACGCATGTGGAAAGGCATCCAAACCATCACTGACCACAAACCAACAATACAGTCTCTACCAACCAGTAATGCCTTCCTTCCAGTCGAGCTCAACCACTTCTTTGCTCACTTTGACCAGGGCGTCATACAAACCAGGAATGATGACTCCTCCATGGCTGATCTTCCAATATCACTCTCCACAACAGAGGTACACTCAGCACTGAGCAGAGTAGATCCACGTAAGTCAGCTGGCCCTGATGGCACACCCAGACGTGTGCTCAGGAGTTGTGCTGACCAACTGGTGCAATCTTCACTGACATTTTCAACCTGTCACTGGCCCAGGCCACTGGTCCAATATGTCTGAAGACTACAACCATCATACCAGTGCCCAACCATTCTTCTGTGAAGATTTCCGCCCTGTTGCACTCACGCCCATTGTTATGAAGTGCTTTGAGAAGCTGGTTCTAAGTCACCTCATAGCATTTCTCCCACCTACACTGGACCCAGACCAGTTTGCCTATCGCCCAAATAGGTCTACAGAGGATGCTATTTCCACTGCTCTTCATCTAGCTCTCACCCACCTGGACAATAACAATACATACATTCGGATGTTGTTCAGTGACTTCAGCTCCACATTTAATACAGTCATCCCTAGTAAACTGATCACTAAGCTCAGTGACCTGTGTATCTGCACATCCATTTGCAGCTGGATTATGGACTTTTTTAACAAATCGACTTCAGTCTGTAAGGTTGGGTAATCACTTATCCTCAACCCTAATCCCGAACACCGGCATCCCACAAGGCTGTGTGCTGAGCCTACTGCTCTAATCCCTGTTCACCCTTGACTGTGTTCCGCAACATAACTCCAACGTCTTCATCAAGTATGCAGATGATACCACAGTTGTTGGCCGAATCAGCAACAACGATGAATCGGCCTACAGGCAGGAGATCTAAAGACTGTCAGCATGGTGTTCCATGAACAACCTCACCCTCAACACCTCAAAGACCAAAGAGCTCATCGTGGGCTTCCGGAAATCTAACAGCAGCAGACACTCCCCTATTTACATCAACGGGTCTGAAGTAGAGTGTGTCTCCAGCCTTAAGTTCCTGGGTGTCCACATCTCTGAGGATGTGTATCATAATCTAGAGTTAGGGTTAGGGTAACTGTAACAACCCTAGATAAGTTTAATTCATGAAAAAATAAATTATGTTAATTTGTATATAAAGATCATAGCTTATGTCTAGTCTGGGCTAGAAGCACATTAGTTTCAGCTGCATTTCTTCATCGAATTCTGTGTTATTTTTCAAATTAATTTTGTTAGTGGTGTTCTTGGTTCTTTAAGAGTAAACATAATCCACTTCAAGCATTTTCTAGAAGTAGACAGGCCAAAACAGACACCAAAATGTCTTATGTATTATTTCAGTAATAATGTGTGCAAAGGTGAAATATCTTGGTCATTTTTTAACTGAGCATATGACAGATGATGAGGACATTGAACGGCAACGTTGCATGCTGTATATGCAGGCTAATATTCTTTTACAGAAGTTTAACTCATGTTCAGACAAAGTGAAGACGTCACTGTTTAAAGCATATTGTACACCTCTCTGTACTGCACATTTGTGGACAAATTATCGAATGTCTAGCTTACAAAGGCTACAAGTAGCTTATAATGATGCACTGAGAATTTTATTAAGGAAACGTAGATGGCATAGTGCAAGTGAAATGTTTGTGAGTGTGGGAGTAAACACATTTAAAGCCGTGTTACGTAATCTAATGTATAAATTTATCTGCCGGGTTAATGCTTCTGAGAATGAGATTATTATGGGCCGAATATAAAGTTTAGTACCACACGGTATCAGTCCAAGTTGTGGGATCACTGGCACCACTGTATTTTTTTAACGCAGTGATTTACATGTTTTTTTTTTGTTGATTATTTCTGTGTTTTTTGTTTTTTCTTCTGTGTGTGTTTTTAAATATTGGACATTGAGTCTGTAATAAAGGTTGATTGATTGATTGATTGACTGATTTATTGACTGATCCTCTGGATGCCAGAATAAAACTTGTTTGTAGCCTACATTAAAATTCAACATTGTTTTTGTGGGGTTTTTTAGTCTTTCTTTCTTCTGTTCTAACAGAGTTTTGAAACTTTTACCTCACTAACACAAGTCAGTATTCATGAAATGTTACTGATAATTTGCTGTTAATTATTTTTTCTCATAAAAAGCCCTTTGGAGAACTGACTAGTAGGGGTGTATTAATGCATCGCAATGCAAAAATGCTATAATGTGCATTGTGTGATTTAATTTCATGGAAATCAGCATTCTGTTAATAATGCATCTCATGCAGTTGCTCTGTTTGAACACCAGAGATCACAATCTGTGCAAAAGCTCAAATCTGTAGCGTGCACTAGTCACATGATCAGAGTCTACACTATTACAGGAAATCATCTGAACTTGTGAAGTGATCGATGGCTTCAGATACAAGTTATACAGCTTTTATAAACAGGTTATAACAGTTAAACTTCTCAGGAGCTTTCAGACAAATCAGCCTCACACTGTAGGGGAACATAAGTATTCAAGAGGGAGGCAGTTCTGAAAAGGCGGCATTTTAGCCATCTTTGGAGCTCTACTTCTGATTAAACTGACTCCCCAGATGCGGATTTGGAGCTCATTATGGATCATGTATTCTGAATGGTTTCTCTCTGGGTCTTGTTTGTTCTCTCAGTTTTAAGAGGGAATGTATACATTTTTTACGTTTAAGATACATTTTCTTTACAATATTAAACTTAACAAATAGTAGACAAAAAGGCACATTGTTAGGCATTGTTTTTTTATTCAGATATTAAAAAGGAATCTCTTCAGTCAGTTTTTATGAAAATTCTGTCATTGAAATCTTGTGTTGAATCATATTGGATCGAATCGTGGAAGATGTGTCCTTACACTCCCACGATGTATTGTTGCCAACAGCAAGGAAATGGTCAGATCTTGTTAAATAGTTTTCTAATTTAAATAAAAACCAACAGTGAACACCTTCCACAATGAGAAGTAAATATGTTGACAGATTTTGTGCAACCAGTAAACATTTACTATGAAGTTGCTTTGAGGAAGTAGAAAGCATATAGTACTGTATCTCTGTTATAATGCTTCATTTAACAAGGAAAGCACCTTAAATACAATTTCTGAGAATTTTATTTTCATCCTACTGGTTTCAGTTCTGTTTGTAACGTGTCTGTAGTGAAAATGCTTTTTTTTGCATTCAAACCTCATGCTTCAGTGCTCTGGGAGTGTTTATAGTGCTGTGACTTTAACACTTCATGACTGAGAGCTGCTGCTACAGCAACTTCACCCACAGCTACCATGACTTTGATCCCCGTCTTCATCTGGACACTGATCCTCTGGACTCAAGGTCAGACACTGCTTCATATTTTATCTCTACAATGATCTGTTCATACTAATACACTTATTGTTTCTATTAGAATATTTCAGTTTCATGCTGCGTTATTGTGTATTTTTCAGAATGCAGAGGTCAAGCCACAGTAACTCAGACTCCTGCAGTGAAATCTGCTCTTCCAGGAGAAACAGTCACCATCAACTGTAGAACCAGTCAGGCAGTGTCTAGTAATAACTACTTATACTGGTATCAGCAGAAACCTGGAGAAGCTCCTAAACTCCTGATTAAGCTCGCAAATCAGCGTCTGTCAGGTATTCCAGCTCGTTTCAGTGGCAGTGGATCTGGATCTGATTTCACTCTGACCATCAGTGGAGTCCAGACTGAAGATGCAGGAGATTACTACTGTCAGAGTAGGCATGAAATCTCTGGCTACTGGTTCACACAGTGTTATAGAGTCGTACAAAAACCTCCCTCAGTCAGATTGTAGAGAGACTGAACTGCTGCAGCTGGGAGAGACTGCAGGTGCTGAGTTGGCGGATGTGATACGACACAATGACACTCTGTGGAGGAGAGGAACCACACCACACTAACTCACAACTCACATTAGAGATCTCTCAATAGTCACTACACCACACTGCACACAGTCCATCACATCCACTATATTTGTAGTTTTCTACAGTCATGGTGGTTACTGTCACAATTGAAAACATCACAGTTTTACAAATATCACGTATCTGATTAGCAAATACATTTCTGTTTCATATGATTCCCCAAACATTCACTCCAAATGTCCTGCTCACAAAGACTGGTTTTCATACAGTTTTTTTGAGTGCATCTTTTCTTGCAGGCATGGGTCTTGTAGCAAAATCCAATTACACCTCATGAAAACACATTCCAGCTTAATGGCCATGTTTCCATTTTTCCTGATATTGTCTTACTAATAAGTGTTAGTTTTGTACTGATGTTTGGACACACTGACTCACTGTGTTTAACTCCAGAGTATCAGAAAATATGAAAGATAAAATTAATTCTTATCATAATCTATGGTTAGGGTTAGGGTAACTGTAAGAATCCTGGATAAGTTAAATTAATGAACAAATAAATAATGTTAATTTGTGTATATAGTCCTCAGCTTATGTCTAGTCTGGGCTAGAAGGACATCAGTCTCAGCTGCATGTCTTCATAGAATTCTGTGTTATTTTTCTTATTATTGTTGTTGGTGGTGTTCTTGATTACTTAAAGTTAAAAATAATCATTTGTAAGCAATTTTCTAGACATATACCAAAATGTCTATTTCAGTAAGAGAGGTGTTTTACTCTTAAAGATGTTTGACGAGTTCAGAGGACGAGGTTTGAGATGCCACCTCTCATCTATTTCCATTAAATGTCTATCATGTTTACTCCATCAGTTCACATCAATCAGTTCACTACATGCTGGTTGCAGTGGAGCTCCAACAGTCCCATTCCTGATTGATGGACTTTCTTGGTGTTGATGTTTCAGGGTCTGGTGGATGTCTTTTAGGTGTGGGTCAGGCACAGTGTCCTTCAGTCTGTTGGCTTGTCTCAGTGGTGAAGGACTTTACTCTGCTCTGGTCCTTCAGCTCTCTGTAGTGCTGCTGTTCTCTGCAGTCTGATCACCTCATGACTACAGCCTCATGGTGTGGAGTTTGGGGTGGTGTTGCTCACTGACACTGTGACCAACTGAATCATTGAGATTTGTTCACAGAAACAGAGGACCCAACTAACCATTCTGATGTTGTGGGAATTCCACTAACCAAATAAAAATTACTCTTAATATTGTCATGAATTTGTTATTTTAGTACAGTATGAGTAATCTACAGAGATATAATCATGGTTAAAAAGGTTTATTTTCCATAACTACTGTGTTAGTATTTGAGTATTTGATGGGGCTTGGAAAGTATCATAAGCTTTTGCATAATTCATTAGAAATAAAATTCATTACATCTTCAATCTTCACTCAAACAGATTTTCATTTGTTACTTCAAAATACAGCACATATAAAAATGATAAAACCAAAGCTCCCTGTGAAAGTATGTAATAAAATGGCATTGGAGAACTATTATTATTATTATTATTATTATTATTATTATTATTATTATTATTATTATCAGTTCTTTTTCTCATGAATGATCAGGTTCTACAGCAGATACTGAGACAGATGCATTGGTGATTTGTGTATGATGTGTTTAATCAACAATATAAAGCAAGCGTGTTTACTGATTCAAAAGCTTTTATTAATAATTCAAAGCAGGACATTGCAGTGATCCACACACTTAACACATATTTAGGTGATAATTAAGAAGAAGAGCTGAGTTAAACTGAGGAGTGTGTGAGCTCACATGTTAATAACACAAATGAAATGATGAGAGAGGATGATTTGAGCAGTAAAGGCCACATGTACCACACAGTGAAGCAGTAGAAGGTGAGCTGAGTAAAGTGTGTGTGATCTCACAGCTCTGAGCACTGCTCTGTGTTCACTGTGCTCACCACAGTAGGTTGGTTGTCTTTGGAGGCCTCACAGGTCACCACCTTGTTCCTCCACTGCTCCCGGTGGAGGCTCAGTGTGCTGCTCCAGCTGTAGAAGCCGTCAGCGTTCAGAACGGAGGTGCTGCTGCTTTCCCCCGAGCTCCAGCTGCTGCCATCAACCTTCCAGCTCAACTTCCAGTCCGAGGGGAAGCCCTTGTAGGCCACACACATGAGTGTGACCTTCTCCTGCTGCAGCTCCACACTGGAGGGGGGCAGCACCGTCACACTGGGCTGGGTGACACCTACACACACACACAGAGGTGAGACAGGAATGGACAGCTGTCAGTCACTCAGGCTTTGTTTCAGCTCACTGTGTGTGTTTCACTTCCCTTTATATCTTACAGAGCAGAACTGAGATCAGTGGAGCATCACAAACGTTTCACATTCAATTCAAATACTTTTACATCTTACAGCTATAATGATTTATATTATTGTGAACATTTGTACAAGTTCAAATTTAATTGTACTGTACCTTCAATAATAAGAAATATTAAACACATTTTATAATGTAATTAAACAGCATTTAAAGTAAAACAAATTTATAATTTAAATAAATTCATTCTAGCCTTCAGGTCATCTGTTCATAAAGTCAGAGTCTCTGAGATATTAAATGGAGTTAGAATAATTGAGTGAAACACTGTTACAGTAATTTGCACAAACAATAATATATGTTTTGGTTGTAAATTTACTATGAATTTAAATGAACTATTAGTACTGTAGTGAGATACATTTTGAGAAACATCTAATATAAGTTAAATTTCAGAAAGAAAATGACTTTATCCTGACTTCACATTTCATTAAAGGGAATTTAAAGACAAAAAAACCCATATGGACTATAATCTTTTTACTTTTTATGAAGAATCTGAACACACTCCATTTCAGTAATTAATAAACAGGTTACTTACGGCCCACAGACAGTTTGGTTCCTCCACCAAAAGTCCACCACAGTGATACATTCCTATGAAGCCGTCGTACAAAAACCTCTGTCACACTACAGTGAACACACACACACACACACACACACACACACACAAACAGAGTTAACTAACTGTGGTTATATTTGCAGAACACAATTGTAAGATTAATGATTTCCGCAATAGTAAAATAAATGAGTAGTTAGTCCTAACTCCTGAAAATCTCCATGAAATGAAACGGATATTCAAGTTTCAACTTTTCTCTCCAATTAATTTATTTATGCAATTTTGACCTAAACGTATTTTCCAGAAATGCTCCATCAGACTCCAGAAACAAAATTCACACAATAACTCTGTAGTAGTGTGAGAATGACAGTAAGATTGGGGGAATGTGGTAAAGGTGTTTCCATACTTAGAGGACACTTTGCATTGGCAGCACATGCTTCAGTGCTCTGGGAGTGTTTATAGCGCTGTGACTTTAACACTTCATGACTGAGAGCTGCTGCTACAGCAACTTCACCCACAGCTACCATGACTTTCATCCCCGTCTTCATCTGGACACTGATCCTCTGGACTCAAGGTCAGACACTGCTTCATATTTTATCTCTACAATGATCTGTTCATACTAATACACTTATTGTTTCTATTAGAATATTTCAGTTTCATGCTGCGTTATTGTGTATTTTTCAGAATGCAGAGGTCAAGCCACAGTAACTCAGACTCCTGCAGTGAAATCTGCTCTTCCAGGAGAAACAGTCACCATCAACTGTAGAACCAGTCAGGCAGTGTATACAGACTCATACGGTGACCGTTTAGCCTGGTATCAGCAGAAACCTGGAGAAGCTCCTAGACTCCTGATTAAGTTTGCAAATCAGCGAGAGTCAGGTATTCCAGCTCGTTTCAGTGGCAGTGGATCTGGATCTGATTTCACTCTGACCATCAGTGGAGTCCAGACTGAAGATGCAGGAGATTATTACTGTCAGAGTGGACATGCCATCACTGGCTACTGGTTCAGACAGTGTTATAGAGTCGTACAAAAACCTCCCTCAGTCAGATTGTAGAGAGACTGAACTGCTGCAGCTGGGAGAGACTGCAGGTGCTGAGTTGGAGGATGTGATACGACACAATGACACTCTGTGGAGGAGAGGAACCACACCACACTAACTCACATCTCACATTAGAGATCTCTCAATAATTATCACACCAAACTGAACACAGTCCATCACAACCAACAGTTTAACATAAATAGTTCTGCAATTTTCTATTTATCACAACTCTAACACTAATCCTACCCTCAGTACATTCTCTAATTCTGACCCAGAATCAATCCCTGTTCTTAATCTGGTCTCAGCCTCAGTCTCTGTCTTGTGCCTGTTTCAGGTTACACTCTGGTCCTGATCTGGATTCTGACTCAGTCACTGGTGTAACTCCTCTTGACCCTGAACCTGCTGTTCATTCTCTTTGTTTCCTAGTGCAGACTGAGACCTGGTTTGCTGCAGAGGATTCAGGGACACTGTGTGTCTCACACTATTACACACCTCTTGTACTGTCTCATCTTAAACAATTTCATTCTTTCAATTAGTTTCTGTCAAAAATTAATCTGATCCAGCGGTCATCCTACTGAGACCTCATCACTTCCTCTACTTTTAGACTGAAACCTCCCTTCAGACAAGCCTCCTGTCCTCCTGCCTGCCGTCATTCTCTTGAACTCCTTTAACATGACCATCGACAGCTTCCCTCTAACACACAATGGTTGACATGTTCTGGACCTGGTCTTCATCCACCCATCATCCATTCCTGCCTGACCTACCACTATCTAGTTTAACCCCTCCCAGACTTCCTGAATGCTCCACTCTTTCTCTTCTTCCTCCATGGCTTTCCTCATCCTCTGGTTCTGCACAGATCTCATGATGTCTGGCAGAAATCTCATCATGGCAGTTCATCAACTGAAACTAAATCTCAGTAAGACTGAGCTGCTGTATATCACTAAAGAAGCTTCCCCATGTCAGGATGCTGTGCTCTCTGAGTTACACCATCTGACCTTCTCTCTTCATATTAAGACTCTTCTCTGACTTGGCCCCCAGGTGGAGGAATGAACTTCCTCTGGTTGACTGAAAAGCTGATTCACTATCTGTCTTCAAAGAAAGACCAATTCCCTTCAAACACCAAGCACTAAAATGAGAATTTATTAGAAAACCTCATCTTCTACTGTTGCTGTGCTGCTGTACTAACTTAAGCTATCTCCTCTAACAGGGATTTAGCTTCATAATATTTTATTAGTCAGTGAGGATGTGTTTTTGGAGATTACAAAGCAGTTCTACTTTTGTAAGTGACTCTGGATAAAGCCATCTGATAAATGCTGTAAATGTAAATATTCTCAAGACAGAGAGTGCATTACTACTTCCTGTGCTGTCTTGTGCCTCAGGTCTCCTTCATGCCTGGTGCAATATTGAATCAGGAGACATATAGCATGGAGGTGTGGCTCTAATATAATCTGATTCCTCCATTAATGACCCAGCTTTATCCATGACCCCTGACCATTCTATATCTGTTCCTGTCATTACAGAAGTTGTACCTGTATCTATGTTAGATATAGCACATTACACACACTTCAACTAAAGTTAAATAGTTATTTTCATCCTTGAATGACTGATTTATTGCTTTTATCTAAAAGTGATTAAAATATATCCCATATTCCATGAATTTTACATCATCAGGACCTTCAAGATTGTCCTAAAATCAGACACAACATTCCTGTAAGTATCTGCTTACTAGTTAAGTCATGATTAACTCAGAGCAGTCTGTTGTATCTGGGCCATGATGATGCTGATAGACTCATCACTACATGAACAAGACTAAATAAAGATTAAAGAATCATTTGAGCTCTTTCTGTATATTTCATTCATTTTTTCTTTCTTTATTATTTCATCGCAATAGTTCTTCATTTCTGTTCTAGTTTCTGGGTTCTAATTTAAGGATGGATCTGTCTACGTTCTCTGTGTCAATCAGTGTCTTGACCCTTATTATAGATTACGACTACAAGTATTAGACTCAAATTTAAAAAAAAAAAAAAAAAAAAAGCACTAGATGTTTCATTGTTAAAGTTGCTATTTTCCATTAAAAGAGATCATTTGACATGTTTTTTCATACATCAGTTTATTCTTTGATGTATTTTATTGAAATTTGTTAAATAAGAATTGAAAGTGTTCCTCCTCCCATGGTTGTATATAAAGAGGCAGACTGACGTGTAATACACACACACACACACACACACACACAGATTTGCATGAAGAGCTCTGAGACCCAGAATAGATCACCACTTTCAGCAGATGTTCATGGTTCTTCTGCTAAACTCACTCAAGCACAACACACAGCGCTGCACTCGACCTGCTGTTAAAGGTGCTGTTCCAAATCGCTGCCAAAGACACTTCACTAATGAAAAAGGAGACCTGCTTTCCACATTGAAGCTTTATTTCAGCAGAGCTACACCACTGACATCACCTCAGACTGCTAAGCATGGTTTAAAGGGTACACTTGAATTCTAGTGGACTTCACAGCGGCTCTTTCGGAACGAGGCGACCTGAGTGGTGTCGTGGTGGGAGACGGTACAGCCGAACACCTCAGCCTCTTCCTAGCGTTCTTTGCTGAGCGTCAGGGTGCTGATGCGGCTGTAGATGCCGTTCTTCTGTGCTTCATTTACCTCAGCACCATCCACAGTCCAGCTCAGCAGCGCCCCCTGTAGAGAATAGGCCGAGAGCAGGCAGAGCAGTGAGGCCGTTCCCTCAGAGCGCTGCAGAGAGGAAGGAGGGCTTCACCACTGGACCAGCTGCAGAACACACAAACACAATTAGATTAATGTTAATGTGAAATCTATCAAACTGAACATGGTGATATTTGGTCCTTCAGTTTAACAGCTGTAGAGCAGATGCAGTAGTTTATCTGGACATCATACAACAGGACACAATTCTGATAACATTATCCAACCAAACTGCAGCTCAACAAAATCTCCATCTATTAAATAACCATCACACCATGGTAAAGTCATCTCCGTTCAATTTTTTAGATAACCTTATTCATGGGTTATAATTCAATGGGAAATCAACATTAAAACATTTAAACAAAAAACAAACTGTTACACAAATTTCCATTGTGATGGAGTAACACAAAGCAAAAATGAAATCCAACATTTCACATGAACCTTAAATGACAAGCATTTATAGAATCAGCTCTCCTATTCACACCACATTTCACTTTGCTCTATTTTATAGAAGACCCATTTCTATATCTAAATTTCAGTATTATTTTGCAGTAAATCTATCAGTTTCATTGATTTTCAAACAAAGTAATGACGCTATGAGCATTTAAACAAAAGGTACTTTTCATAATGAGTTTGGTTCCTCCACCAAAAGTGTACCACAGCGATACATTCCTATGAAGCCATTGTACAAAAACCTCTTTCACACTACAATGAACACAGTTCAATAACTTGTTAGAGTTAAAGAACAACTATTTGATTGAAGATTTTTACATGAGTAAGTTCTTAGTCACTCTGCTGTTTAAACTTGTAACTCAGGAGTTCACGGAAACATCACACCACCTCATGTTCTCTCCTCATATTGCATTAAGCTCTGAACATGGCCCTAAGGTGGACAAATGAACTTTCTCTAGCTGACTGAAAAGTTGAATCACTGTCTCTTCACTGACCAACTGCCAACACAAAGCATTAAACACAGCATTAAATGACAAATCTCATCTTTTACTGTTGTTGTGCTGCTGTAAGAACTAATGCTAACTTCTCTAACAGGGAGTCTTGATATTTTATTCGACCCTCAGGGTGTGTTTGATGGAGATTACAAAGCACTTCTACCTCTGTATCTCAATCTGGATAAGGGCATCTGCCAAATGCTGCAAGTGTAAATATTAATGGAATAGCTGGTGTTCCCGGAGTCTTTGGAGGACGGTTCTGACATGAACAACATGTTTGGTCTCGTTACGAGAGTACACCAGAATGTCAGATTTAGTTCTCTTTCCCAAGCAGTTTTAATTTTATTCAAAATGGTTTAACTCAAACCCATTAATATGCCATAAATATTAGGCCTTTAAACAGTCTATCTATAATAGATTATCTATAATATTTGCATCCGGAGCCTCAGAGAAGTATAGTATCAAAGAGCTAATGAAGTGTCTTATTTGCAAATATCTGAAAAAGTGAGATTTGGAAAGATTAAACCTTTGGGACCGCTGTTCAAACAATGCAAACTTATGATCAATAAAAAGATCTTTTCAAAGCTTAATGCCTTTACTGTGCCATTCTTGAAATACCGAATGTTGTAAAGAAGGTTGCAAGAGATGGTTAGATACAATAGGGCTGGAGAGAGAAAAGCCCAAAGTACGACTGTACTTTCTGACCTGAGCCCACACTCTCAGAGTTTGCCTAATAACTGAATTATTGATTGATTTAATTGAGGGGAGGGGGCGTGCAGATCCACGAAGTACAGACACAGAGAGGTTTTTGACAGAGTTTATCTCCATTTCCACCCAGGCAGGCCGATTAGGTTGGTTATGGAAATATGCTCAAAAGGTGAGAGAACGAATGATTGCTGCCCAGTAGTATAAACGAAAATTGGTTACAGCCATGCCACCATCACTTTTAAATCTGTGAAGTAGGGACTTATTTCAATCAAGGATGCTTACCTTTCCAAAGGTAAGTTGATATAATTGAATCCAATGCATTGAAGTAAGATTTGGGAATAAAAACAGGAACAGACTGAAAAAGATGTAAGAATTTAAGGAGAATATTCATTTTAATTACATAAATTCGGCCCACCAGGGACATGGACAGTGGTGACCATTGTCCCAAGTTCCTTTTTGTTTGATTTAGCAACCCAGCAAAATTTTCTTTAAAAAGGTACTTATGTTTTCTTGTCACTGTGATACCAAGATAGGTAAACTGGTATTTCACTATCTTAAAAGGGAGGTTGTGCATTTCTGTTGTCAGTGCTTCACTATTTAACAGAAACAGTTCGCTTTTGTGCAAATTCAGTTTATATTCCGAAAAAAGACCAAATTTAGTGAGCAGTGACAGCAAAGGTGGCAGAGAGGTGGCAGGATCTGATATGAAAAGTAAAAGATCATCTGCATAAAGGGAGACCTTATGTTCTTCTCCCTGCCTCCAAATCTCAGATATATCCCTACAACTACGAAATGCAATTGCTAATTGCTCAATAGCAAGGTTAAAAAGCAATGGACTCAGAGGACATCCTTGACGAGTTCCCCGCTGAAGGCTGAATGGTTGAAATTGCTGTGAATTCATCAGGACTGAAGCGACAGGGCTTGAATATAATAATCTGACCCAAGTGATAAAACTTGTTCAAAACTGAATTTTTCTAAGACCTTAAATAAATACTCCCATTCCACACAGTCAAAGGCTTTTTCAGCATCCAAAGAGAGGACACACTCGGGAATCCCATCTGACGGGGTGTACAAAATATCCATAAGGCGCCAAATATTAAAGTAACAATGACGGTTTTTGATAAAGCAGGGTCTGGTCCTCAGATATTATTGAGGGTTGAACATTCTCTAATCTTCAAGCTTGGACTTTAGCAAGGATTTTAACATCCACATTAAAAAGAGAGATTGGTCTATATGAAGAGCACTCTGTTGGCTCTTTGCTATAGGGGTGATATGAGCCTCATTAAATGATGCTGGCAATTTACCTCGCTTAAACCACTCTGATAAAACCAAAGCTAGTTGTGGTGCATGGAATGAGGAGAATGATTAAGAAAATTCTGCAGGGAACCCATCAGGACCCGGAGTTTGCATTGATGAGATAGCTGAGATTATTTCCTCTTGTGATATGGGCTCTTCTAATCTTTATCTAAAATCAGGGGACAGTATTGGGATATTTAATTGAGTCAGAAAATTCTCAACTGAACTATGGTCCTCTGGGAATTCAGAGGTATATAATCGAGAGTAAAAATTTGTAATAATATTAGATTAATATTAGAGTGATCAGTAGTTATGCCACCATTCTCCATTTGAATTTTTGTTGTGTTGCTGTGCTCTAAATTCTCTTAACTGATTATCTAATCGTTTCCCAGATTTGTCACCATGAATGTAAAATTGGCTCCTACTCTTTAATAACTGGGGTTCAATTAAATGTGTTGAGATGAGTTTGAATTTAGTTTGCAATTCTACATGTTTTTTTTTTTTTTATAGACATTAGGGTTTTTAAATAGAGCATATTGTCGTTCTGTTTCTTGGATTTGGTCGACCAATTCTTTTCGCTCTTTATATGCCTTCCTTTTCATATTTGCAGTGTATGAATTTATTTGTCCTCTAAGGTAGGCTTTCAGAGCATCCCAAACAGTTAAACTTGAAGCTTCAGATATATCATTTGTGTTTAAGAAAAAAACTATCCGGTCTTCCATAAATTTAATCTTTCATCTACCAATAAGGATGAATTAAAACGCCAATGTTTCTTAAATTGAGGGAGATCAGGGAGTGTCATAGACATAACAACTGGAGCATGATCAGATATCACGATGCTCTGATAAGCACAAGAGCCATTGGGATCAGTTGATTGTCTATAAGCAAATAATCGATTCTAGAAAATATGTCAGAGATACCATAACTGCAAAGATAAGACTGAAGTAGCATAGCAGATTTACTTAGTAGCATAAATAGCAGCATATAAATTAGCCAGCACTATGTTAGTATTAAATAATTTCCCTGAGACAATGATATAGCAACCAGACATGTCCGGAATAACATTATGGTGCTCAAAAGAGATGTTTGGGTTAATAAGAATTGAAACCCCCCTAGCTTTGGCCTGAAAGGTCGAGTGGTAGTGCTGCCCTCCCCAGTGTGACATGTGGCGAGAGTTATCAGAACTGTGAATGTCAGTTTCTTGTAAAAAGGCAATTGTAGTGTTAAGTTGTTTAAGGTGTGAGAGCACCATCCTTCTTTTGACCGGATGGTTTAGGCCCTTAACATACCAGCTCACAAAGTTTAAAGAACTATTCATTATCATTGAAAGAGAGTGCAGGTTGGTAAACATAGATTATATTGAAATGCCAAGTGTCATCTTTAAAACAAATGTGTAAAACACAAACAGACATATGATTAGATAAACTGTCTAAACAGTTCTGACAAAGTACTGGCTTTGGAGATCCCACAACCCCCCACACCCCTTTCCTTCATACCCCACGTTTATACAAATCCGTCCCTGTACTCGGCTCGCTGGCTTAAAACTTCGGGAGCGTAATCTTCTATGACCCGGATCTGCTGGCTGCGATTTTCCAGTTTCCCTCTCCACCGTGCCTCCCAAATCAAAAGTTCTTTAATCTGGTACCGGTGTACACGGAGAATGACCGGGCAAGGTCTCTGTCCAGAAGCGGGTTTGGATGCAGGTATACGGTGGGCTCTGACAATCTCTGGTGGGGATGGGAGCATTTCACACAAAAATTTTGAAAAGAATTCAGTAAGGAGTCCACCATCAGTAGATTCTGGAAGGCCTAGAATACACCATTTATGTTTCCTGCTTCGGCCTTCTAGGTCTATAACTTTGGTCATTAACTTGGAGTTGCTTTCCCGAAGACCGGAGCAGATATTTTCCAACTCACTTACATGCTGGCTCAGGTCAGCCGTAGCAAGTTCTAATGAAGGTAAGCTTTGACCATGGTCCTCTACTTTGGCTTGAATCTGGTCCAGTTTCTTTTCAAATATACTAAATGAAGATTTAAATTCAGCCGCTAATGCTACACGGTGCTTATCCAGCAGCTCGGAGATAGCCTCGACCGTTAAAACAGTCACAGAGTCATCCTCTTTCCCGGTTTTAACACTCGTAGTAGCCATTGTATGTCAAAAATAGGTGACCATAGGGTAGAGTATAAGAATATAATACCCTAAAAAGTAAACTTAACACACAAGAGCGGATAAAGGAGTGAAGAAATTAAGTGTTAATGGGACTGTCTATTTTCCACATCTACTCATTGCGGTTGCTGACCGGAAGTCACATCATTCAATTCTTTGGTCATTTTCTGCACTTATGGTGCTTACTGTCACAATTAATAACATCATGGCATTACAAAAATCATGTTAATCCAATTTATTTCTGTTCTATCTGAACCCCTACATACCTACTCCATCTATAATATCCTGCTCATAAAGACGTTTTTCATACAGTTACTTGGTCTTTCCACACAGAGTTAACCCAGAGAATGCTGCTGGACCAGATAACATACCTGGCAGAGTGCACAGAGGATGTGCAGAACAGCTAGTCTTCACTGACATTTCCAACGTTCCAATGAGCAGTGCTGTCATACCAACAAGTCTCAAGACCACTACCATCTTCCCTGTGCCGAAGACATCTTCAGTGTCATGCCTCAATGACTATCATCCTGTCACACTCTCACCTATTGTCATGAAGTGCTTTGAGAGGCTCATCACAAGACCCACTGCAGTCCTCACTGGACCCCTTGCAGTCTGCATATCATGACAAGCACACCACATATGATGTGATTGTTACCACCCTCCATTTGGTACTTACCCATCTGGACACATATGTACGATTGCTGTTCATAGACTTCAGTTCAGCATTCAACATAGTCATTCCATAAGCATCTGACTGAAAAGCTGAGCCTGCAGGGCTTGAACACCTCCCTCTTTCTTTCACTTTCTGACTGGAAGACCTCAGTCAGCACAGATAAAGAGCAGCATGTCCAACATCACCACAATGAGCACTGAGGCCACTAAGGTCTGTGTGCTCAGTCCACTGCTGTTCACTCTGCTTACTCACAAGTGTGTGGCAACGCACAGCTCAAATAACATCAACAAGTTTACCCATGGCACAACTGTGGTAAGTTTCATCAGCAAGAACAATGAGTCAGCATGCAGAGAGGAGGTGAAACAGCTAACAGCCTAATGTCACCAACCTGTCTCTGAACATGGACAAGACAAAAAAAGATGGTTGTTAACTTCAGGAGAGAACAGAGTGGCCATTCTGTGCTGAACAGATCCTCAGTGGAGATCAATAGCACCAAATTCTTTGGTGTTCACCTGGCAGAGAATCTCACCTGATCAATATCAGCTTCATCCCCAATGAAGCCCATCAATCTCTCTACATTCTGCAAAGCCGGAAAAAACCCCTATCCCACCCCCAGTCCTGATCACATTCTATAGGGGGGCTATTCAGAGCATCCTGAGCAGGCTTATCACTGCCTGGACCCCACAAACCCCTCACACACACCCCTGCTGTCTGAAAAAAGGTAACAAAGCATTTGAGCCAGTTTTTTTCCAAATGCCATCAGACACCTCAACCACCATCTTTTGATAGATTTTGTGAAAACTGTTGATATGAAGTTACCTTGATGAAGTAGAAAGCATATGGTACTGTATATTTATTTTAAATGATTCATTTAACAAGAAAAGTGCCTTAAATACAAATTCTGCAAACTTTTTTTTTCCCGTCTACTAGTTTCAGTTCTGTTTGTAACGTCTGTAGTGCAAATATTTTTTCTTTTTTTTTTTTGCATTTTCCATGCTTCAGTGCTCTGGGAGTGTTTATAGTGCTGTGACTTTAACACTTCATGACTGAGAGCTGCTGCTACAGCAACTTCACCCACAGCTACCATGACTTTCATCCCCGTCTTCATCTGGACACTGATCCTCTGGACTCAAGGTCAGACACTGCTTCATATTTTATCTCTACAATGATCTGTTCATACTAATACACTTATTGTTTCTATTAGAATATTTCAGTTTCATGCTGCGTTATTGTGTATTTTTCAGAATGCAGAGGTCAAGCCACAGTAACTCAGACTCCTGCAGTGAAATCTGCTCTTCCAGGAGAAACAGTCACCATCAACTGTAGAACCAGTCAGGCAGTGTATCATCACAGCTCATATGGTCACTGCTTACACTGGTATCAGCAGAAACCTGGAGAAGCTCCTAAACTCCTGATTAAGTTTGCAAATCAGCGAGAGTCAGGTATTCCAGCTCGTTTCAGTGGCAGTGGATCTGGATCTGATTTCACTCTGACCATCAGTGGAGTCCAGACTGAAGATGCAGGAGATTATTACTGTCAGAGTGAACATTACATCAGTAGCAACTACGTGTTCACACAGTGTTATAGAGTCGTACAAAAACCTCCCTCAGTCAGATTGTAGAGAGACTGAACTGCTGCAGCTGGGAGAGACTGCAGGTGCTGAGTTGGAGGATGTGATACGACACAATGACACTCTGTGGAGGAGAGGAACCACACCACACTAACTCACAACTCACATTAGAGATCTCTCAATAATCATCACAGCACACTGCACACAGTCCATCACATCCACTACTTTTGTAGTTTTCTACAATCATGGTGCTTACTGTCACAATTGAAAACGTCACAGTTTTACAAATATCAAGTATCTGATTATCACATATATTTTTGTTCTGTCTCATCCCCCTACATCTACTCCATCTAAACTATTCTGCTCTCAAAGCCTGGTTTTCATACAGTTCTGTTTGTGTGCATCTTTTCATGAATGTAAGAGTCTTGAAGTAAAATCCCATTGCCCTATCTCCTGAAAACCCACAATATTTCAACAACAGTCCAACTTAATTGTCCGTTTTTCTGTAGTCCTTATATTGTTTGGACACACTGACTCACTGTGGTGTTTGACATTAACTCCAGAGTATCAGAAAATATAAACAATAAAATTAATTCTTATCATAATCTAGGCTTAATGTTAGGGTAACTGTAACAACCTTAGATAAGTTCAGTTTATGTCCAAATCTGACATAAATGATGTTAATATGTTTATAAATGTTTATAAAGTTGTTTCAGCCCCTGGTGAATGTCTTTCAGGTGTGGGTCAGGCACAGTGTCCTTCAGTCTGTTGGCTTGTGTCAGTGGTGAAGGACTTTACTCTGCTCTGGTCCTTCAGCTCTCTGTAGTGCTGCTGTTCTCTGCAGTCTGATCACCTCATGACTACAGCCTCATGGTGTGGAGTTTGAGGTGGTGTTGCTCACTGACACTGTGACCAACTGAATCATTGAGATTTATTCACAGCAACAGAGGACCCAACTAACCATTCTGATGTTGTGGGAATTCCACTAACCAAATAAAATATACTCTTAATATTGTTAGAAAAATTATATTTTAGTAAAATATGATAATCTACAGAGATATAATCATGGTTAAAAAGGTTTAATTTCCATAACCATCGTGTCAGTATTTGACTATTAGATGGGGCTTGGAAAGTATCATAAGCATTTGTATAATTTAATTTAAAAGAAAATGATTTACATCTTCAATCTGAATCATATTTTCAGTGATGATTTCTCTCAATTATTTGTTACGTCAAAATACAGCACATATAAAATTATAAACCCAAAGCTCCCTGTGAAAGTATGGAATAAAATGGCATGGGAGAATAATAATGATATTATTTATTATTTATTATTATTATTATTATTATTATTATTATTATTATTATTATTATTATTATTATTATTATTATTATTTGTTTTTCTCATGAATGATCAGGTTCTACAGCAGATACTGAGACAGATGCATTGGTGATTTGTGTATGATGTGTTTAATCAACAATGTAAAGCAAGCGTGTTTACTGATTCAAAAGCTTTTATTAATAATTCAAAGCAGGACATTGCAGTGATCCACACACTTAACACATATTTAGGTGATAATTAAGAAGAAGAGCTGAGTTAAACTGAGGAGTGTGTGAGCTCACATGTTAATAACACAAATGAAATGATGAGAGAGGATGATTTGAGCAGTAAAGGCCACATGTACCACACAGTGAAGCAGTAGAAGGTGAGCTGAGTAAAGTGTGTGTGATCTCACAGCTCTGAGCACTGCTCTGTGTTCACTGTGCTCACCACAGTAGGTTGGTTGTCTTTGGAGGCCTCACAGGTCACCACCTTGTTCCTCCACTGCTCCGGGTGGAGGCTCAGTGTGCTGCTCCAGCTGTAGAGGCCGTCAGCGTTCAGAACGGAGGTGCTGCTGCTTTCCCCCGAGCTCCAGCTGCTGCCATCAACCTTCCAGCTCAACTTCCAGTCCGAGGGGAAGCCCTTGTAGGCCACACACATGAGTGTGACCTTCTCCTGCTGCAGCTCCACACTGGAGGGGGGCAGCACCGTCACACTGGGCTGGGTGACACCTACACACACACACAGAGGTGAGACAGGAATGGACAGCTGTCAGTCACTCAGGCTTTGTTTCAGCTCACTGTGTGTGTTTCACTTCCCTTTATATCTTACAGAGCAGAACTGAGATCAGTGGAGCATCACAAACGTTTCACATTCAATTCTAATACTTTTTCATCTTACAGCTATAATGATTTATATTATTGTGAACATTAAAAGTTCAAATTTAATTGTACTGTACCTTCAATAATAAGAAATATTAAACACATTTTATAATGTAATTAAACAGCATTTAAAGTAAAACAAATTTATAATTTAAATAAATTCATTCTAGCCTTCAGGTCATCTGTTCATAAAGTCAGAGTCTCTGAGATATTAAATGTAGTTAGAATTATTCAGTGAAACACTGTTACAGTAATTTGCACAAACAATAATATATGTTTTGGTTGTAAATTTACTATAAATTAAAATGAACTATTAGTACTGTAGTGAGATACATTTTGAGAAACATCTAATATAAGTTAAATTTCAGAAACAAAATGACTTTATCCTGACTTCACATTTCATTAAAGGGAATTTAAAGACAAAAAAACCCATATGGACTATAATCTTTTTACTTTTTATGAAGAATCTGAACACACTCCATTTCAGTAATTAATAAACAGGTTACTTACGGCCCACAGACAGTTTGGTTCCTCCACCAAAAGTGTACCACAGTGATACATTCCTATGAAGCCGTCATACAAAAACCTGTCACACTACAGTGAACACACACACACACACACACACACACAAACACACACACACACACACCGACACACACACACACACACAAAAACACACACACACACACAAACAGACACACACAAACAGAGTTAACTAATTGTGGTTATATTTGCAGAACACAACTGTATGATTAACGATTTCCCCATTAGTAAAATAAATCATTAGTTAGTCCTAACTCCTGAAAATTTCCAAGAAATGAAACAAATATTCAAGATTCAACTTTTCTCTCCAATTAATTTATTTATTCAATTTTGACCTAAAAGTATTTTCCAGAAAAGCTCCATCAGACTCCAGAAACAAAATTCACACAATAACTCTGTAGTAGTGTGAGAATGACAGTAAGATTGTTGGAATGTGGTAAAGGTGTTTCCATACTTAGAGGACACTTTGCATTGGCAGCACATGCTTCAGTGCTCTGGGAGTGTTTATAGCGCTGTGACTTTAACACTTCATGACTGAGAGCTGCTGCTACAGCAACTTCACCCACAGCTACCATGACTTTCATCCCCGTCTTCATCTGGACACTGATCCTCTGGACTCAAGGTCAGACACTGCTTCATATTTTATCTCTACAATGATCTGTTCATACTAATACACTTATTGTTTCTATTAGAATATTTCAGTTTCATGCTGCGTTATTGTGTATTTTTCAGAATGCAGAGGTCAAGCCACAGTAACTCAGACTCCTGCAGTGAAATCTGCTCTTCCAGGAGAAACAGTCACCATCAACTGTAGAACCAGTCAGGCAGTGTATCACAGCAGCTCATATGGTCACTACTTACACTGGTATCAGCAGAAACCTGGAGAAGCTCCTAAACTCCTGATTAAGCTCGCAAATCAGCGAGAGTCAGGTATTCCAGCTCGTTTCAGTGGCAGTGGATCTGGATCTGATTTCACTCTGACCATCAGTGGAGTCCAGACTGAAGATGCAGGAGATTATTACTGTCAGAGTGGACATGCCATCACTGGCTACTGGTTCACACAGTGTTATAGAGTCGTACAAAAACCTCCCTCAGTCAGATTGTAGAGAGACTGAACTGCTGCAGCTGGGAGTGACTGCAGGTGCTGAGTTGGAGGATGTGATACGACACAATGACACTCTGTGGAGGAGATGAACCACATCACACTAACTCACAACTCACATTAGAAATCACTTCAGAAATCATTACACCAAACTGAACACAGTCCCTCACACCCAACAGTTTAACATAAATAGTTCTGCAATTTTCTATTTATCACAACTCTATCACTAATCCTACCCTCAGTACATTCTCTAATTCTGACCCAGAATCAATCCCTGTTCTTAATCTGGTCTCAGCCTCAGTCTCTGTCTTGTGCCTGTTTCAGGTTACACTCTGGTCCTGATCTGGACTCTGACTCAGTCACTGGTGTAACTCCTCTTGACCCTGAACCTGCTGTTCATTCTCTTTATTTCCTAGTGCAGACTGAGACCTGGTTTGCTGCAGAGGATTCAGGGACACTGTGTGTCTCACACTATTACACACCTCTTGTACTGTCTCATCTTAAACAATTTCATTCTTTCAATTTGTTTCTGTCAAAAATTAATCTGATCCAGCGGTCATCCTACTGAGACCTCATCACTTCCTCTACTTTTAGACTGAAACCTCCCTTCAGACAAGCCTCCTGTCCTCCTGCCTGCCGTCATTCTCTTGAACTCCTTTAATGTGACCATCAACAGCTTCCCTCTAACACACAATGGGTGACATGTTCTGGACCTGGTCTTCATCCACCCATCATCCATTCCTGCCTTACCTACCACTATCTAGTTTAACCCCTCCCATACTTCCTGAATTCTCCACTCTTTCTCTTCTTCCTCCATGGCTTTCCTCATCCTCTGGTTCTGCACAGATCTCATGATGTCTGGCAGAAATCTCATCATGGCAGTTCATCAACTGAAACTAAATCTCAGTAAGACTGAGCTGCTGTATATCACTGAAGAAGCATCCCCATGTCAGGATGCTGTGCTCTCTGAGTTACACCATATGACCTTCTCTCTTCATATTAAGACTCTTCTCTGACTTGGCCCCCAGGTGGAGGAATGAACTTCCTCTGGCTGACTGAAAAGCTGATTCACTATCTGTCTTCAAAGAAAGACCAATTCCCTTCAAACACCAAGCACTAAAATGAGAATTTATTAGAAAACCTCATCTTCTACTGTTGCTGTGCTGCTGTACTAACTTAAGCTATCTCCTCTAACAGGGATTTAGCTTCATAATATTTTATTAGTCAGTGAGGATGTGTTTTTGGAGATTACAAAGCAGTTCTACTTTTGTAAGTGACTCTGGATAAAGCCATCTGATAAATGCTGTAAATGTAAATATTCTCAAGACAGAGAGTGCATTACTACTTCCTGTGCTGTCTTGTGCCTCAGGTCTCCTTCATGCCTGGTGCAATATTGAATCAGGAGACATATAGCATGGAGGTGTGGCTCTAATATAATCTGATTCCTCCATTAATGACCCAGCTTTATCCATGACCCCTGACCATTCTATATCTGTTCCTGTCATTACAGAAGTTGTACCTGTATCTATGTTAGATGTAGCACATTACACACACTTCAACTAAAGTTAAATAGTTATTGTCATCCTTGAATGACTGATTTATTGCTTTTATCTAAAAGTGATTAAAATATATCCCATATTCCATGAATTTTACATCATCAGGACCTTCAAAATTGTTCTAAAATCATACACAACATTCCTGTAAGTATCTGCTTACTAGTTAAGTCATGATTAACTCAGAGCAGTCTGTTGTATCTGGGCCATGATGATGCTGATAGACTCATCACTACATGAACAAGACTGAATAAAGATTAAAGAATCATTTGAGCTCTTTCTGTATATTTCATTTTTTCTTTCTTTTTTATTATTTCATCGCAATAGTTCTTCATTTCTGTTCTAGTTTCTGGGTTCTAATTTAAGGATGGATCTGTCTACGTTCTCTGTGTCAGTCAGTGTCTTGACCCTTATTATAGATTACGACTACAAGTATTAGAAGATCCAAATAAAAAAAGCACTAGATGTTTCATTGTTATCAAAGTTGCTATTTTCCATTAAAAGAGATCATTTGAAATGTTTTTTCATACATCAGTTTATTCTTTGATGTATTTTATTGAAATTTGTTAAATGTTTTGATAGTTTATGCAAATTCTGACCAATCAGAGAAATAAGAATTGAAAGTGTTCCTCCTCCCATGGTTGTAAATAAAGAGGCAGACTGAAGAGTGTAATACACACACACACACACACACACATACAGATTTGCATGAAGAGCTCTGAGACCCAGAATAGATCACCACTTTCAGCAGATGTTCATGGTTCTTCAGCTAAACTCACTCAAGCACAACACACAGCGCTGCACTCGACCTGCTGTTAAAGGTGCTGTTCCAAATCGCTGCCAAAGACACTTCACTAATGAAAAAGGAGACCTGCTTTCCACATTGAAGCTTTATTTCAGCAGAGCTACACCACTGACATCACCTCAGACTGCTAAGCATGGTTTAAAGCGTACACTTGAATTCTAGTGGACTTCACAGCGGCTCTTTCGGAACGAGGCGACCTGAGTGGTGTCGTGGTGGGAGACGGTACAGCCGAACACCTCAGCCTCCTCCCAGCGTTCTTTGCTGAGGGTCAGGGTGCTGCTGCGGCTGTAGACGCCGTTCTTCTGTTCTTCTGTGCTGGTCAGAACCCCTTCATTTACCTCAGCACCATCCACGGTCCAGTGATATTTGGTCATTCAGTTCAGCTGTAGAGCAGATGCAGTAGTTTATCTGGACATTGTACAACAGGACACAATTCTGATAACATTATCCAACCAAACTGCAGCTCAACAAAATCTCCATCTATTAAATAAAACACACCGTGCTTAAATAACCATCACACCATGGTGAAGTCATCTCTGTTCAATTTTTTAGATAACCTTAATAATTATTTATGGGTTATAATTTAATGGGAAATCAACATTAAAACAATTAAACAAAAAATAAAACAAACTGTTACACAAATTTCCATTGTGATAATTAATTAGAGTAACGCAAAGCAACAAAGTAAATGAAATAAAATCTAACATTTCACATGAACCTTAAAAATAGATGAAGTGACTTAATCATAATTAAAAAACACGACCTAAAAGCATTTATAGAAACAGCTCTCTCCTCTTCACAACACATTTTACACACGCAATTTTCATCTAAATTTCAAAGAAATAATTGGCAGTAAATCTATTTCAAGATTATGTAATGACTCTTTGAGTATATAAACAAATAAGGCCCTTACTTTTCATAATGAGTTTGGTTCCTCCACCAAAAGTCCACCACAGTGATACATTCCTATGAAGCCGTTGTTCAAAGACCTTTGTCACACTACAGTGAACACACACACACACACACACACAGACACACACACACAGACACAGACAGTTCAATAATTGTTGTTATATTTACAGAACACAACTGTATAACTGAAGATTTTTTCATAAGTAAGTTTTCTTCATCACTCTGCTGTTTAAACTGTTTAAGTGATGTTTCAGTAAAAAAGTCTGACTCTGGAGCACAGTGTACTGTACACACTGCAGAAGACTGGAGGAGAAATAACACTGAATGATGGATTAGTGATGAGATTCATCTCTACAGTCAGAAACACAATAAACATGACACATAAATATAGGAAAGAATAACTTTTTAATGTTGGTCTCTTCTACATCTCCTCTGTAGTCAGTCTGAATCCTGATGGAATTAAAGAGAAAATCTGAACTTCTGTCATTTCTCTACTGCATTTATACAATTGAAAGAAATATTTCATAAAATTATTTTTCTAATTCACTTATTTATGCAACTTATACCTAAAAGTATTTTCCAGAAAATCTCCTTCTGACTCCAGAAGTAAAATTCACACAATAACTCTGTAGTAGTGTGAGAATGACAGTAAGATTGGGGGAATGTGGTAAAGGTGTTTCCATACTTAGAGGACACTTTGCATTGGCAGCACATGCTTCAGTGCTCTGGGAGTGTTTATAGCACTGTGACTTTAACACTTCATGACTGAGAGCTGCTGCTACAGCAACTTCACCCACAGCTACCATGACTTTCATCCCCGTCTTCATCTGGACACTGATCCTCTGGACTCAAGGTCAGACACTGCTTCATATTTTATCTCTACAATGATCTGTTCATACTAATACACTTATTATTTCTATTAGAATATTTCAGTTTCATGCTGCGTTATTGTGTATTTTTCAGAATGCAGAGGTCAAGCCACAGTAACTCAGACTCCTGCAGTGAAATCTGCTCTTCCAGGAGAAACAGTCACCATCAACTGTAGAACCAGTCAGGCAGTGTATAGTAATAACTACTTACACTGGTATCAGCAGAAACCTGGTGAAGCTCCTAAACTCCTGATCAAATATACAAATCAGCGACAGTCAGGTATTCCAGCTCGTTTCAGTGGCAGTGGATCTGGATCTGATTTCACTCTGACCATCAGTGGAGTCCAGACTGAAGATGCAGGAGATTACTACTGTCAGAGTTACCATTCCATCACTGGCTACTGGTTCACACAGTGTTATAGAGTCGTACAAAAACCTCCCTCAGTCAGATTGTAGAGAGACTGAACTGCTGCAGCTGGGAGTGACTGCAGGTGCTGAGTTGGAGGATGTGATACGACACAATGTCACTCTGTGGAGGAGAGGAACCACACCACACTAACTCACAACTCACATTAGAAATCACTCAATAATCATCACAGCACACTGCACACAGTCCCTTACATCCACTTTTTTTGTAGTTTTCTACAGTCATGGTGATTACTGTCACAATATCATAATTTTGCAAATATCAAGTATCTGATTATCAAATTCATTTCTGTTTCATATGATTCTCCACACATTCACTCCAAATGTCCTGCTCACAAAGACTGGTTTTCATACAGTTTTTTGTGTGCATCTTTTCTTGCAGGCATGGGTCTTGTAGCAAAATCCAATTACACCTCATGAAAACACATTCCAACTTAATGGTCAGGTTTCCATTTTTCCTGATATTGTCTTACTAATAAGTGTTAGTTTTGTACTGATGTTTCCATGGGATGTTTCCATGGGACTCCAACAGTCCCATTCCTGATTGATGGACTTTCCTGGTGTTGATGTTTCAGGGTCTGGTGCATGTCTTTTAGGTGTGGGTCAGGCACAGTGTCCTTCAGTCTGTTGGCTTGTGTCAGTGGTGAAGGACTTTACTCTGCTCTGGTCCTTCAGCTCTCTGTAGTGCTGCTGTTCTCTGCAGTCTGATCACCTCATGACTACAGCCTCATGGTGTGGAGGTTGGGGTGGTGTTGCTCACTGACACTGTGACCAACTGAATCATTGAGATTTATTCACAGCAACAGAGGACCCAACTAACCATTCTGATGTTGTGGGAGTTCCACTAACCAAATAAAATATATTCTCAATTTTGTTAGAAAAATTATATTTTAGTAAAATATGATAATCTACAGAGATATAATCATGGTTAAAAAGGTTTAATTTCCATAACCATCGTGTCAGTATTTGACTATTAGATGGGGCTTGGAAAGTATCATAAGCATTTGTATAATTTAATTTAAAAGAAAATGATTTACATCTTCAATCTGAATCACATTTTCAGTGATGATTTCTCTCAATTATTTGTTACGTCAAAATAGCGCACATATAAAATTATAAACCCAAAGCCCCCTGTGAAAGTATGGAATGAAATGGGAGAATAATAATGATATTATTTATTATTATTATTTATAATAATAATAATAATAATAATAATAATAATAATAATAATAATAATAATTATTATTATTATTATTATTATTATTATTATTATTATTATTATTATTATTTGTTTTTCTCATGAATGATCAGGTTCTACAGCAGATACTGAGACAGATGCATTGGTGATTTGTGTATGATGTGTTTAATCAACAATGTAAAGCAAGCGTGTTTACTGATTCAAAAGCTTTTATTAATAATTCAAAGCAGGACATTGCAGTGATCCACACACTTAACACATATTTAGGTGATAATTAAGAAGAAGAGCTGAGTTAAACTGAGGAGTGTGTGAGCTCACATGTTAATAACACAAATGAAATGATGAGAGAGGATGATTTGAGCAGTAAAGGCCACATGTACCACACAGTGAAGCAGTAGAAGGTGAGCTGAGTAAAGTGTGTGTGATCTCACAGCTCTGAGCACTGCTCTGTGTTCACTGTGCTCACCACAGTAGGTTGGTTGTCTTTGGAGGCCTCACAGGTCACCACCTTGTTCCTCCACTGCTCCCGGTGGAGGCTCAGTGTGCTGCTCCAGCTGTAGAGGCCGTCAGCGTTCAGAACGGAGGTGCTGCTGCTTTCCCCCGAGCTCCAGCTGCTGCCATCAACCTTCCAGCTCAACTTCCAGTCCGAGGGGAAGCCCTTGTAGGCCACACACATGAGTGTGACCTTCTCCTGCTGCAGCTCCACACTGGAGGGGGGCAGCACCGTCACACTGGGCTGGGTGACACCTACACACACACACAGAGGTGAGACAGGAATGGACAGCTGTCAGTCACTCAGGCTTTGTTTCAGCTCACTGTGTGTGTTTCACTTCCCTTTATATCTTACAGAGCAGAACTGAGATCAGTGGAGCATCACAAACGTTTCACATTCAATTCAAATACTTTTACATCTTACAGCTATAATGATTTATATTATTGTGAACATTAAAAGTTCAAATTTAATTGTATTGTATAATGAATAACCAGAAATTCAAAAATAAATTTAAAGTATGAATAAACATCATTTCATAAATTACAACATATTTATTATTTAAATAAATTCATTCTCGGCTTCTGGTCATCTGTTCATACAGTCATAGAGTTTCTGTGATATTAAAGGTATTTAAAATAATTCAAGAGAAAATGTTACAGTAATTCGCACAAACAATAATATATGTTTCGGTCATAAATTTAATGTAAATTAAAGTGAATTATTAGGACAATAGTCAGATACCTTTTGTGAAACCTCTAACATATGTAAGAAATTGTGCAGAAATTTCAGAAACAAAACGATTTCATCCAAATGCCACATTTCATTTGAGAGAAATTTAAGAAACAGAATGACTTTATCCTGACATAACATTTCATTAAAGAGAATTTAAAGACAAAAAACCTAAGTATTATAATCGTTACAGTTTTTATGAAGAATCTGTACACACTCCATTTCAGTAATTAGTAAACAGGTTACTTACGGCCCACAGACAGTTTGGTTCCTCCACCAAAAGTCCACCACAGTGATACATTCCTATGAAGCCATCGTACAAAAACCTCTGTCACACTACAGTGAATACACACACACACACACACACACACACACACACATACACACACACACACACACACACACACACAAAAAAAAACAAAGTGAACTAATTGTGGTTATATTTACAAAAAAACACTGTATGATTAATGATTTCTTCATTAGTTAGTCCTAACTCCTTTCTAAGAAATGAAACACATGTTTCAAGTTTGAACTTCTCTCTCCAATTCATTTATTCATGCTTCCTAGACCTATTTAGCAGTATTTTCCAGAAAATCACCATCTGACTCCAGAAGTAAAATTCACACAACTCTGTAGTCAAACATGTGAAACACTTTCCTAACCAGAAGCCATGAATGAACTCTGAGATCCGCCTCTTTCTGAAAGCAAGAGATGCTGCTTTTAAATCCAGCAATGCAGAGGAACTACAGCAGAGGCAGAGCCAACCTGTGAAGGGGCATTAGGAAAGCCAGGCATGCACATAAACTGGGTATCGAGGAGCACTTCCACTGCAACACCAACCCCAGACGCATGTGGAAAGGCATCCAAACCATCACTGACCACAAACCAACAATACAGTCTCTACCTACCAACAATGCCTTCCTTCCAGTCGAGCTCAACCACTTCTTTGCTCACTTTGACCAGGGCGTCATACACACCAGGAATGATGACTCCTCCATGGCTGATCTTCCAATATCACTCTCCACAACAGAGGTACACTCAGCACTGATCAGAGTAGATCCACGTAAGTCAGCTGGCCCTGATGACACACCCAGACGTGTGCTCAGGAGTTGTGCTGACCAACTGGTGCAATCTTCACTGACATTTTCAACCTGTCACTGGCCCAGGCCACTGGTCCAATATGTCTGAAGACTACAACCATCATACCAGTGCCCAACCATTCTTCTGTGAAGATTTCCGCCCTGTTGCACTCACCCCCATTGTTATGAAGTGCTTTGAGAAGCTGGTTCTAAGTCACCTCATAGCCTGTCTCCCACCTACACTGGACCCACACCAGTTTGCCTATCGCCCAAATAGGTCTACAGAGGATGCTATTTCCACTGCTCTTCATCTAGCTCTCACCCACCTGGACAATAACAATACATACATTCGGATGTTGTTCAGTGACTTCAGCTCCATATTTAATACAGTCATCCCTAGTAAACTGATCACTAAGCTCAGTGACCTGTGTATCTGCACATCCATTTGCAGCTGGATTATGGACTTTTTTAACAAATCGACTTCAGTCTTTAAGGTTGGGTAATCACTTATCCTCAACCCTAATCCTGAACCCTGGCATCCCACGAGGCTGTGTGCTGAGCCTACTGCTCTAATCCCTGTTCACCCTTGACTGTGTTCCGCAACATAACTCCAACGTCTTCATCAAGTATGCAGATGATACCACAGTTGTTGGCCGAATCAGCAACAACGATGAATCGACCTACAGGCAGGAGATCTAAAGACTGTCAGCATGGTGTTCCATGAACAACCTCACCCTCAACACCTCAAAGACCAAAGAGCTCATCGTGGACTTCCGGAAATCTAACAGCAGCAGACACTCCCCTATTTACATCAACGGGTCTGAAGTAGAGCGTATCTCCAGCCTTAAGTTCCTGGGTGTCCACATCTCTGAGGATGTGTATCATAATCTAGGGTTAGGGTTAGGGTAACTGTAACAACCCTAGATAAGTTTAATTCATGAAAAAATAAATTATGTTAATTTGTATATAAAGATCTTAGCTTATGTCTAGTCTGGGCTAGAAGCACATTAGTTTCAGCTGCATTTCTTCATCGAATTCTGTGATATTTTTCAAATTAATTTTGTTAGTGGTGTTCTTGGTTCTTTAAGAGTAAACATAATCCACTTCAAGCATTTTCTAGAAGTAGACAGGCCAAAACAGACACCAAAATGTCTTATGTATTATTTCAGTAATAATGTGTGCAAAGGTGAAATATCTTGGTCATTTTTTAACTGAGCATATGACAGATGATGAGGACATTGAACGGCAACGTTGCATGCTGTATATGCAGGCTAATATTCTTTTACAGAAGTTTAACTCATGTTCAGACAAAGTGAAGACGTCTCTGTTTAAAGCATATTGTACACCTCTCTGTACTGCACATTTGTGGACAAATTATCGAATGTCTAGCTTACAAAGGCTACAAGTAGCTTATAATGATGCACTGAGAATTTTATTAAGGAAACATAGATGGCATAGTGCAAGTGAAATGTTTGTGAGTGTGGGAGTAAACACATTTAAAGCCGTGTTACGTAATCTAATGTATAAATTTATCTGCTGGGTTAATGCTTCTGAGAATGAGATTATTATGGGCCGAATATAAAGTTTAGTACCACACGGTATCAGTCCAAGTTGTGGGATCACTGGCACCACTGTATTTTTTTAACGCAGTGATTTACATGTTTTTTTTTTGTTGTTTATTTCTGTGTTTTTTGTTTTTTCTTCTGTGTGTGTTTTTAAATATTGGACCTTGAGTCTGTAATAAAGGTTGATTGATTGATTGATTGATTGACTGATTTATTGATTGATCCTCTGGATGCCTGAATAAAACTTGTTTGTAGCCTACATTAAAATCCAACATTGTTTTTGTGGGGTTTTTTAGTCTTTCTTTCTTCTGTTCTAACAGAGTTTTGAAACTTTTACCTCACTAACACAAGTCAGTAATCATGAAATGTTACTGATAATTTGCTGTTAATTATTTTTTCTCATAAAAAGCCCTTTGGAGAACTGACTAGTAGGGGTGTATTAATGCATCGCAATGCAAAAATGCTATAATGTGCATTGTGTGATTTCATTTCATGGAAATCAGCATTCTGTTAATAATGCATCTCATGCAGTTGCTCTGTTTGAACACCAGAGATCACAATCTGTGCAAAAGCTCAAATCTGTAGCGTGCACTAGTCACATGATCAGAGTCTGCACTATTACAGGAAATCATCTGAACTTGTGAAGTGATCGATGGCTTCAGATACAAGTTATACAGCTTTTATAAACAGGTTATAACAGTTAAACTTCTCAGTAGCTTTCAGACAAATCAGCCTCACACTGTAGGGGAACATAAGTATTCAAGAGGGAGGCAGTTCTGAAAAGGCGGCATTTTAGCCATCTTTGGAGCTCTACTTCTGATTAAACTGACTCCCCAGATGCGGATTTGGAGCTCATTATGGATCATGTATTCTGAATGGTTTCTCTCTGGGTCTTGTTTGTTCTCTCAGTTTTAAGATGGAATGTATACATTTTTACGTTTAAGATACATTTTCTTTACAATATTAAACTTAACAAATAGTAGACAAAAAGGCACATTGTTAGGCATTGTTTTTTTATTCAGATATTAAAAAGGAATCTCTTCAGTAGTTTTTATGAAAATTCTTTCATTGAAATCTTGTGTTGAATCATATTGGATCGAATCGTGGAAGATGTGTCCTTACACTCCCACGATGTATTGTTGCCAACAGCAAGGAAATGGTCAGATCTTGTTAAATAGTTTTCTAATTTAAATAAAAACCAACAGTGAACACCTTCCACAATGAGAAGTAAATATGTTGACAGATTTTGTGCAACCAGTAAACATTTACTATGAAGTTGCTTTGAGGAAGTAGAAAGCATATAGTACTGTATCTCTGTTATAATGCTTTATTTAACAAGGAAAGCACCTTAAATACAATTTCCGAGAATTTTATTTTCATTCTACTGGTTTCAGTTCTGTTTGTAACGTGTCTGTAGTGAAAATGCTTTTTTTTGCATTCAAACCCCATGCTTCAGTGCTCTGGGAGTGTTTATAGCGCTGTGACTTTAACACTTCATGACTGAGAGCTGCTGCTACAGCAACTTCACCCACAGCTACCATGACTTTCATCCCCGTCTTCATCTGGACACTGATCCTCTGGACTCAAGGTCAGACACTGCTTCATATTTTATCTCTACAATGATCTGTTCATACTAATACACTTATTGTTTCTATTAGAATATTTCAGTTTCATGCTGCATTATTGTGTATTTTTCAGAATGCAGAGGTCAAGTCACAGTAACTCAGACTCCTGCAGTGAAATCTGCTCTTCCAGGAGAAACAGTCACCATCAACTGTAGAACCAGTCCGGCAGTGTATCATCACAGCTCTTATGGTCACTACTTACACTGGTATCAGCAGAAACCTGGAGAAGCTCCTAAACTCCTGATTAAGATCGCAAATCAGCGTCTGTCAGGTATTCCAGCTCGTTTCAGTGGCAGTGGATCTGGATCTGATTTCACTCTGACCATCAGTGGAGTCCAGACTGAAGATGCAGGAGATTACTACTGTCAGAGTTACCATTACATCAGTAGCACCAACCTGTTCACACAGTGTTATAGAGTCGTACAAAAACCTCCCTCAGTCAGATTGTAGAGAGACTGAACTGCTGCAGCTGGGAGTGACTGCAGGTGATGAGTTGGAGGATGTGATACGACACAATGGCACTCTGTGGAGGAGAGGAACCACACCACACTTACTCACAACTCACATTAGAGATCTCTCAATAATCATCACACCAAACTGCACACAGTCCATCACAACCAACAGTTTAACATAAATAGTTCTGCAATTTTCTATATATCACAAGTTTATCACTAATCCTACCCTCAGTACATTCTCTATTTCTGACCCAGAATCAATCCCTGTTATTAATCTGGTCTCAGCCTCAGTCTCTGTCTTGTGTTTGTTTCAGGTTAAACTCTGGTCCTGCTCTTGATTCTGACTCAGTCACTGGTGTAACTCCTCTTGACCATGAGAGCTTGCTGCTATCTTGAATCAGGACAGATATAGCATGAAGGTGTGGCTCTAATATAATCGCATTCCTCCAGTTAATGACCCATCTGACCCATCTGACCTTCTCTCTTCATATTGAGACTCTTCTCTGACTTGGCCCCCAGGTGGAGGAATGAACTTCCTCTGGCTGACTGAAAAGCTGATTCACTATCTGTCTTCAAAGAAAGACCAATTCCCTTCAAACACCAAGCACTAAAATGAGAATTTATTAGAAAACCTCATCTTCTACTGTTGCTGTGCTGCTGTACTAACTTAAGCTATCTCCTCTAACAGGGATTTAGCTTCATAATATTTTATTAGTCAGTGAGGATGTGTTTTTGGAGATTACAAAGCAGTTCTACTTTTGTAAGTGACTCTGGATAAAGCCATCTGATAAATGCTGTAAATGTAAATATTCTCAAGACAGAGAGTGCATTACTACTTCCTGTGCTGTCTTGTGCCTCAGGTCTCCTTCATGCCTGGTGCAATATTGAATCAGGAGACATATAGCATGGAGGTGTGGCTCTAATATAATCTGATTCCTTCATTAATGACCCAGCTTTATCCATGACCCCTGACCATTCTATATCTGTTCCTGTCATTACAGAAGTTGTACCTGTATCTATGTTAGATGTAGCACATTACACACACTTCAACTAAAGTTAAATAGTTATTGTCATCCTTGAATGACTGATTTATTGCTTTTATCTAAAAGTGATTAAAATATATCCCATATTCCATGAATTTTACATCATCAGGACCTTCAAAATTGTTCTAAAATCATACACAACATTCCTGTAAGTATCTGCTTACTAGTTAAGTCATGATTAACTCAGAGCAGTCTGTTGTATCTGGGCCATGATGATGCTGATAGACTCATCACTACATGAACAAGACTGAATAAAGATTAAAGAATCATTTGAGCTCTTTCTGTATATTTCATTTTTTCTTTCTTTTTTATTATTTCATCGCAATAGTTCTTCATTTCTGTTCTAGTTTCTGGGTTCTAATTTAAGGATGGATCTGTCTACGTTCTCTGTGTCAATCAGTGTCTTGACCCTTATTATAGATTACGACTACAAGTATTAGAAGATCCAAATAAAAAAAGCACTAGATGTTTCATTGTTATCAAAGTTGCTATTTTCCATTAAAAGAGATCATTTGAAATGTTTTTTCATACATCAGTTTATTCTTTGATGTATTTTATTGAAATTTGTTAAATGTTTTGATAGTTTATGCAAATTCTGACCAATCAGAGAAATAAGAATTGAAAGTGTTCCTCCTCCCATGGTTGTAAATAAAGAGGCAGACTGAAGAGTGTAATACACACACACACACACACACACACACACATACAGATTTGCATGAAGAGCTCTGAGACCCAGAATAGATCACCACTTTCAGCAGATGTTCATGGTTCTTCAGCTAAACTCACTCAAGCACAACACACAGCGCTGCACTCAACCTGCTGTTAAAGGTGCTGTTCCATATCGCTGCCAAAGACACTTCACTAATGAAAAAGGAGACCTGCTTTCCACATTGAAGCTTTATTTCAGCAGAGCTACACCACTGACATCACCTCAGACTGCTAAGCATGGTTTAAAGCGTACACTTGAATTCTAGTGGACTTCACAGCGGCTCTTTCGGAACGAGGCGACCTGAGTGGTGTCGTGGTGGGAGACGGTACAGCCGAACACCTCAGCCTCTTCCCAGCGTTCTTTGCTGAGGGTCAGGGTGCTGCTGCGGCTGTAGACGCCGTTCTTCTGTTCTTCTGTGCTGGTCAGAACCCCTTCATTTACCTCAGCACCATCCACGGTCCAGTGATATTTGGTCTTTCAGTTCAGCTGTAGAGCAGATGCAGTAGTTTATCTGGACATCGTACAACAGGACACAATTCTGATAACATTATCCAACCAAACTGCAGCTCAACAAAATCTCCATCTATTAAATAAAACACACCGTGCTTAAATAACCATCACACCATGGTGAAGTCATCTCTGTTCAATTTTTTAGATAACCTTAATAATTATTTATGGGTTATAATTTAATGGGAAATCAACATTAAAACAATTAAACAAAAAATAAAACAAACTGTTACACAAATTTCCATTGTGATAATTAATTAGAGTAACGCAAAGCAACAAAGTAAATGAAATAAAATCTAACATTTCACATGAACCTTAAAAATAGATGAAGTGACTTAATCATAATTAAAAAACACGACCTAAAAGCATTTATAGAAACAGCTCTCTCCTCTTCACAACACATTTTACACACGCAATTTTCATCTAAATTTCAAAGAATTAATTGGCAGTAAATCTATTTGAAGATTATGTAATGACTCTTTGAGTATTTAAACAAATTAGGCACTTACTTTTCATAATGAGTTTGGTTCCTCCACCAAAAGTCCACCACAGTGATACATTCCTATGAAGCCGTTGTTCAAAGACCTTTGTCACACTACAGTGAACACACACACACACACACACAGACACACACACACACACAGACACACACACACAGACACACACACACACACAGACACACACACACACACACAGACACACACACACACACACACAGACACACACACACAGACAGTTCAATAATTGTTGTTATATTAACAGAACACAACTGTATAATTGAAGATTTCTTCATAAGTAAGTTTTCTTCATCACTCATCTGTTTAAACTCAGTGATGTTTCAGTAAAAAGGTCTGACTCTGGAGCACAGTGTACTGTACACACTGCAGAAGACTGGAGGAGAAATAACACTGAATGATGGATTAGTGATGAGATTCATCTCTACAGTCAGAAACACAATAAACATGACACATAAATATAGGAAAGAATAACTTTTTAATGTTGGTCTCTTCTACATCTCCTCTGTAGTCAGTCTGAATCCTGATGGAATTAAAGAGAAAATCTGAACTTCTGTCATTTTTCTACTGCATTTATACACTTGAAAGAAATATATCATAAACTTATCTTTCTAATTCACTTATTTATGCAACTTATACCTAAAAGTATTTTCCAGAAAATCTCCTTCTGACTCCAGAAGTAAAATTCACACAATAACTCTGTAGTAGTGTGAGAATGACAGTAAGATTGGGGGAATGTGGTAAAGGTGTTTCCATACTTAGAGGACACTTTGCATTGGCAGCACATGCTTCAGTGCTCTGGGAGTGTTTATAGCGCTGTGACTTTAACACTTCATGACTGAGAGCTGCTGCTACAGCAACTTCACCCACAGCTACCATGACTTTCATCCCCGTCTTCATCTGGACACTGATCCTCTGGACTCAAGGTCAGACACTGCTTCATATTTTATCTCTACAATGATCTGTTCATACTAATACACTTATTGTTTCTATTAGAATATTTCAGTTTCATGCTGCGTTATTGTGTATTTTTCAGAATGCAGAGGTCAAGTCACAGTAACTCAGACTCCTGCAGTGAAATCTGCTCTTCCAGGAGAAACAGTCACCATCAACTGTAGAACCAGTCAGGCAGTGTTTAGTAGTAACTACTTACACTGGTATCAGCAGAAACCTGGAGAAGCTCCTAAACTCCTGATTAAGTTCGCAAATCAGCGAGAGTCAGGTATTCCAGCTCGTTTCAGTGGCAGTGGATCTGGATCAGATTTCACTCTGACCATCAGTGGAGTCCAGACTGAAGATGCAGGAGATTACTACTGTCAGAGTGTACACAGTGGTAATGTGCTCACACAGTGATATAGAGTCGTACAAAAACCTCCCTCAGTCAGATTGTAGAGAGACTGAACTGCTGCAGCTGGGAGAGACTGCAGGTGCTGAGTTGGAGGATGTGATATGACACAATGACACTCTGTGGAGGAGAGGAACCAAAACATATACAATATCCATTACTTAAGCATTCACACTCTTTGCATTTTTCAATATTTTGTAGTGTTGCAACGTGGAACTGAAATGCACAAAATGCACTGAGATTAAATCTCATTAAGCAACACAAAACATCCCATAATAGTGAAGACTGGGGAAAATGAATAGTTTGCAAAAAGTATTCATGAAACAACATTTTAAATGCTTTGATTGTATAAATTTTCACCCTTGTTTGTGGCTTAATTCTGATATATTTGTTTTATTGTAGTCAGAGCTGAGTACAAACTACAAAGTGCTCACATGGAACATCTCATCAACCCCATAACCTTTAATAACAAAGCTTAGTCTATATCTGTTTCTTATCACACATGATGACATCAGTCTGACTCCTCATGTCGAAACACTCCACCTATTTTTATTTTGTGGAAACTCTGAGCCTTTTCTAGACACAATTATATTTTACTTTTACATTTTACATTTCCAGTTCAGTTTTAATATAAAACATATATAAAAATAAATGTCTCATCCCTATTATTATGTTTTTTTTTTTATTTTTTAAGATTCTGCAGTTTGAAACTTTTTCATTTCATGTTAAGAAGACATCATGGGTGTGTCAGTCACAATCCCTTTTCCATGTTAATTATTCTAAGCTTATGGCTAATTTATGCATTCTGAATTATATGTTTTAGCTTAGACCTGGGATAAACTTGATTTTCTCCATCAGTGTGCTTTCACAGTGGACAGATTCTCCCAGACTTCAACTACACGTGTCCCACACAACTAACACTATCTGAGCAGATTACCTGACCTTGACTCTAATTTCAACTTTAGAGGAGTTACAATGGATGCTGCGGTGCAGACTCTGTATGTTTCTGATAATACTTACAATACTAAGAAAGTTACTGTTAATTCATTAGCTACACAAAGACTGTTCATGCTTAATAGATACACCTAATCGGTGCACCCTTATTGTCTTATTAAACCAATAATAGAAATAGTGTTCAAAACTATTCATGATGTCACTTCGTCCATTTACAATGAGACAAATTCATATAGCCCTCATATGTCCCACATGTCACATGTAGGGCACATGCAGAAATTACTGCAGTTATTTTAATGTTGTTGAAGGCCTCTTAGTTGATATTGATCTTGATTGATAGTTTTCAACAATATCACATCACTGCCTTTCCAATTCGGTGTTACCAAGAAATCCCAAAGGAACAGCTGTACATTATTTGGGATTAATCAGTCATTTTAACTGATAGCAGGTGTATACTATCTAGTATATTAAATGAGGTAAAATGTGACCTGGTTGATCCTGAGCATTGCCAAATTCAGAGTTATAGAAGGTTGTGCACACATATGCAAATTGGGTATTGGATGTGTTTGTTTATTTTTTCCCTAAAACATTTCAGGTTGTCTGTCAATTGGTTTTTACATAAAGCAAAATCACAAAAAGGTGAAAAGGTTTCATAGTTTGATTATTTTGACCTTTTATATGCACTGTAGTTGTCATGCTGTCATACTCAGCATCATATTTGCAGCATCTGGCAGATGAGTTTCCATACTGAGAGGACACTTTGCATTGGCAGCACATGCTTCAGTGCTCTGGGAGTGTTTATAGCGCTGTGACTTTAACACTTCATGACTGAGAGCTGCTGCTACAGCAACTTCACCCACAGCTACCATGACTTTCATCCCCGTCTTCATCTGGACACTGATCCTCTGGACTCAAGGTCAGACACTGCTTCATATTTTATCTCTACAATGATCTGTTCATACTAATACACTTATTGTTTCTATTAGAATATTTCAGTTTCATGCTGCGTTATTGTGTATTTTTCAGAATGCAGAGGTCAAGTCACAGTAACTCAGACTCCTGCAGTGAAATCTGCTCTTCCAGGAGAAACAGTCACCATCAACTGTAGAACCAGTCAGGCAGTGTATCATCACAGCTCATATGGTCACTTCTTACACTGGTATCAGCAGAAACCTGGAGAAGCTCCTAAACTCCTGATTAAGCTCGCAAATCAGCGTCTGTCAGGTATTCCAGCTCGTTTCAGTGGCAGTGGATCTGGATCTGATTTCACTCTGACCATCAGTGGAGTCCAGACTGAAGATGCAGGAGATTACTACTGTCAGAGTAGGCATTACATCAGTAGCACCAACCTGTTCACACAGTGTTATAGAGTCATACAAAAACCTCCCTCAGTCAGATTGTAGAGAGACTGAACTGCTGCAGCTGGGAGAGACTGCAGGTGCTGAGTTGGAGGATGTGATACGACACAATGGCACTCTGTGGAGGAGAGGAACCACACCACACTAACTCACAACTCACATTAGAGATCTCTCAATAATCATCACAGCACACTGCACACAGTCCATCACATCCACTACGTTTGTAGTAGTTTTCTACAGTCATGGTGTTTACTGTCACAATTGAAAACATCACAGTTTTACAAATCAAATATCTAAATATAAAATTCATTTCTCTTCTATCAGATCCCCCCACACTTTATACATCTAAACTATCCTGCTCACAAAGACATCAAAAACCTGTATGAGTCATGCAGCAAAATCCCATTGCCCTACCTCCTGAAAACACACAACATTACTGCCTCATGGTCAGGTTTCCATTTTTTCCTGATATTTTACTGATATTTTATTCCTGATGTTTTACTCGTGTTGAACTGATGTTTGGACACACTGACTCACTGTGGTGTTTGACTTGAACTCCAGAGTATCAGAAAATGTAAAAGATAAAAATGAATTCTTATCATAATCTGCGGTTAATGGTAGGGTAACTATAACAATCCTAGATAGGTTTGATTTATGAACAAATACATGATGTTCATTTTTGTGTATAAAGTTCTCAGCTTATGAATAGTCTGGGCTGAAGGACACCAGTCTCAGCTACATGTCTTCATAGAATTCTGTGTTAATGTTGGTGGTGATGTTCTTGGTTCTTCAAAAGTAAACCTAATCCACTTCAAGCATTTTCTAGAAGCATAGGCTAAAACAGACACCAAAATATCTTATGTCTTATTTCATTAAGAGAGGTGTTTTACTCTTGAAGATATTTGATGAGGGGTTTGAGACGCCACCTCTCATCTATTTCCATTAAATGTCTATCATGTTTACTCCATCAGTTCACATCAATCAGTTCACTACATGCTGGTTGCAGTGGAGCTCCAACAGTCTCATTCCTGATTGATGGACTTTCTTAGTGTTGATGTTTCAGGGTCTGGTGCATGTCTTTTAGGCGTGGGTCAGGAACAGTGTCCTTTGGCCTGTTGGCTTGTGTCAATGGTGAAGGACTTTACTCTGCTCTGGTCCTTCAGCTCTCTGTAGTGCTGCTGTTCTCTGCAGTCTGATCACCTCATGACTACAGCCTCATGGTGTGGAGTTTGGGGTGGTGTTGCTCACTGACACTGTGACCAACTGAATCATTGAGATTTATTCACAAAAACAGAGGACTCCACTAACCATTCTGATGTTGTGGGAATTCCACTAACCAAATAAAATATACTCTTAATATTGATAGAAATTATATAATTTAGTAAAATATAATAATCTACAGAGATATAATCATGGTTAAAAAGGTTTAATTTCCAAAACCATCATGTCAGTATTTGACTATTAGATGGGGCTTGGAAAGTATCATAAGCATTTGTATAATTTAATTTAAAAGAAAATGATTTACATCTTCAATCTGAATCACATTTTCAGTGATGATTTCTCTCAATTATTTGTTACGTCAAAATAGAGCACATATAAAAATTATAAACCCAAAGCTCTGTGTGAAAGTATAGAAAAAAATGGCATTGGAGAACTATTATTATTATTATTATTATTATTATTATTATTTGTTTTTCTCATGAATAATCAGGTTCTACAGCAGATACTGAGACAGATGCATTGGTGATTTGTGTATGATGTGTTTAATCAACAATGTAAAGCAAGCGTGTTTACTGATTCAAAAGCTTTTATTAATAATTCAAAGCAGGACATTGCAGTGATCCACACACTTAACACATATTTAGGTGATAATTAAGAAGAAGAGCTGAGTTAAACTGAGGAGTGTGTGAGCTCACATGTTAATAACACAAATGAAATGATGAGAGAGGATGATTTGAGCAGTAAAGGCCACATGTACCACACAGTGAAGCAGTAGAAGGTGAGCTGAGTAAAGTGTGTGTGATCTCACAGCTCTGAGCACTGCTCTGTGTTCACTGTGCTCACCACAGTAGGTTGGTTGTCTTTGGAGGCCTCACAGGTCACCACCTTGTTCCTCCACTGCTCCCGGTGGAGGCTCAGTGTGCTGCTCCAGCTGTAGAAGCCGTCAGCGTTCAGAACGGAGGTGCTGCTGCTTTCCCCCGAGCTCCAGCTGCTGCCATCAACCTTCCAGCTCAACTTCCAGTCCGAGGGGAAGCCCTTGTAGGCCACACACATGAGTGTGACCTTCTCCTGCTGCAGCTCCACACTGGAGGGGGGCAGCACCGTCACACTGGGCTGGGTGACACCTACACACACACACAGAGGTGAGACAGGAATGGACAGCTGTCAGTCACTCAGGCTTTGTTTCAGCTCACTGTGTGTGTTTCACTTCCCTTTATATCTTACAGAGCAGAACTGAGATCAGTGGAGCATCACAAACGTTTCACATTCAATTCTAATACTTTTACATCTTACAGCTATAATGATTTATATTATTGTGAACATTAAAAGTTCAAATTTAATTGTATTGTATAATGAATAATCAGAAATTCAGAAATAACTTTATAATATGAATAAACATCATTTAATAAATTACAACATATTTATCATTTAAATAAATTCATTCTCGGCTTCTGGTCATCTGTTCATACAGTCATAGAGTTTCTGAGATATTAAAGGTATTTAAAATAATTCAAGAGAAAATGTTACAGTAATTCGCACAAACAATAATATATGTTTCGGTCATAAATTTAATGTAAATTAAAGTGAATTATTAGGACAATAGTCAGATACCTTTTGTGAAACCTCTAACATAAGTAAGAAATTGTGCAGAAATTTGAGAAACAAAACGATTTCATCCAAATGCCACATTTCATTTGAGAGAAATTTAAGAAACAGAATGACTTTATCCTGACATAACATTTCATTAAAGAGAATTTAAAGACAAAAAACCTAAGTATTATAATCTTTACAGTTTTTATGAAGAATCTGAACACACTCCATTTCAGTAATTAGTAAACAGGTTACTTACGGCCCACAGACAGTTTGGTTCCTCCACCAAAAGTGTACCACAGTGATACATTCCTATGAAGCCATCGTACAAAAACCTCTGTCACACTACAGTGAATACACACACGCACACACACACACACACACACACACACACACACACACACACACACACAAAAAAAACAAAGTGAACTAATTGTGGTTATATTTACAAAAAAACACTGTATGATTAATGATTTCTTCATTAGTTAGTCCTAACTCCTTTCTAAGAAATGAAACACATGTTTCAAGTTTGAACTTCTCTCTCCAATTCATTTATTCATGTTTCCTAGACCAATTTAGCAGTATTTTCCAGAAAATCACCATCTGACTCCAGAAGTAAAATTCACACAACTCTGTAGTCAAACATGTGAAACATTTTCCTAACCAGAAGCCATGAATGAACTCTGAGATCCACCTCTTTCTGAAAGCAAGAGATGCTGCTTTTAAATCCAACAATGCAGAGGAACTACAGCAGAGGCAGAGCCAACCTGTGAAGGGGCATTAGGAAAACCAGGCATGCACATAAACTGGGTATCGAGGAGCACTTCCACTGCAACACCAACCCCAGACGCATGTGGAAAGGCATCCAAACCATCACTGACCACAAACCAACAATACAGTCTCTACCAACCAGTAATGCCTTCCTTCCAGTCGAGTTCAACCACTTCTTTGCTCACTTTGACCAGGGCGTCATACACACCAGGAATGATGACTCCTCCATGGCTGATCTTCCAATATCACTCTCCACAACAGAGGTACACTCAGCACTGAGCAGAGTAGATCCACGTAAGTCAGCTGGCCCTGATGGCACACCCAGACGTGTGCTCAGGAGTTGTGCTGACCAACTGGTGCAAGTCTTCACTGACATTTTCAACCTGTCACTGGCCCAGGCCACTGGTCCAATATGTCTGAAGACTACAACCATCATACCAGTGCCCAACCATTCTTCTGTGAAGATTTCCGCCCTGTTGCACTCACGCCCATTGTTATGAAGTGCTTTGAGAAGCTGGTTCTACGTCACCTCATAGCATTTCTCCCACCTACACTGGACCCACACCAGTTTGCCTATCGCCCAAATAGGTCTACAGAGGATGCTATTTCCACTGCTCTTCATCTAGCTCTCACCCACCTGGACAATAACAATACATACATTCGGATGTTGTTCAGTGACTTCAGCTCCACATTTAATACAGTCATCCCTAGTAAACTGATCACTAAGCTCAGTGACCTGTGTATCTGCACATCCATGTGCAGCTGGATTATGGACTTTTTTAACAAATCGACTTCAGTCTGTAAGGTTGGGTAATCACTTATCCTCAACCCTAATCCCGAACACCGGCATCCCACAAGGCTGTGTGCTGAGCCTACTGCTCTAATCCCTGTTCACCCTTGACTGTGTTCTGCAACATAACTCCAACGTCTTCATCAAGTATGCAGATGATACCACAGTTGTTGGCCGAATCAGCAACAACGATGAATCGACCTACAGGCAGGAGATCTAAAGACTGTCAGCATGGTGTTCCATGAACAACCTCACCCTCAACACCTCAAAGACCAAAGAGCTCATTGTGGACTTCCGGAAATCTAACAGCAGCAGACACTCCCCTATTTACATCAACGGGTCTGAAGTAGAGCGTGTCTCCAGCCTTAAGTTCCTGGGTGTCCACATCTCTGAGGATGTGTATCATAATCTAGGGTTAGGGTTAGGGTAACTGTAACAACCCTAGATAAGTTTAAATCATGAAAAAATAAATTATGTTAATTTGTATATAAAGATCTTAGATTATGTCTGGTCTGGGCTAGAAGCACATTAGTTTCAGCTGCATTTCTTCATCGAATTCTGTGTTATTTTTCAAATTAATTTTTTTAGTGTTTGTTCTTGGTTCTTTAAGAGTAAACATAATCCACTTCAAGCATTTTCTAGAAGTAGACAGGCCAAAACAGACACCAAAATGTCTTATGTATTATTTCAGTAATAATGTGTGCAAAGGTGAAATATCTTGGTCATTTTTTAATTGAGCATATGACAGATGATGAGGACATTGAACGGCAACGTTGCATGCTGTATATGCAGGCTAATATTCTTTTACAGAAGTTTAACTCATGTTCAGACAAAGTGAAGACGTCACTGTTTAAAGCATATTGTACACCTCTCTATAATGCACATTTGTGGACAAATTATCGAATGTGTAGCTTACAAAGGCTACAAGTAGCTTATAATGATGCACTGAGAATTTTATTAAGGAAACGTAGATGGCATAGTGCAAGTGAAATGTTTGTGAGTGTGGGAGTAAACACATGTAAAGCCGTGTTACGTCATCTAATGTATAAATTTATCTGCCGGGTTAATGCTTCTGAGAATGAGATTATTATGGGCCGAATATAAAGTTTAGTACCACACGGTATCAGTCCAAGTTGTGGGATCACTGGCACCACTGTATTTTTTTAACGCAGTGATTTACATGTTTTTTTTTTGTTGATTATTTCTGTGTTTTTTGTTTTTTCTTCTGTGTGTGTTTTTAAATATTGGACCTTGAGTCTGTAATAAAGGTTGATTGATTGATTGATTGACTGATTTATTGATTGATCCTCTGGATGCCAGAATAAAACTTGTTTGTAGCCTACATTAAAATCCAACATTGTTTTTGTGGGGTTTTTTAGTCTTTCTTTCTTCTGTTCTAACAGAGTTTGAAACTTTTACCTCACTAACACAAGTCAGTAATCATGAAATGTTACTGATAATTTGCTGTTAATTATTTTTTCTCATAAAAAGCCCTTTGGAGAACTGACTAGTAGGGGTGTATTAATGCATCGCAATGCAAAAATGCTATAATGTGAATTGTGTGATTTCATTTCATGGAAATCAGCATTCTGTTAATAATGCATCTCATGCAGTTGCTCTGTTTGAACACCAGAGATCACAATCTGTGCAAAAGCTCAAATCTATAGCGTGCACTAGTCACATGATCAGAGTCTGCACTATTACAGGAAATCATCTGAACTTGTGAAGTGATCGATGGCTTCAGATACAAGTTATACAGCTTTTATAAACAGGTTATAACAGTTAAACTTCTCAGTAGCTTTCAGACAAATCAGCCTCACACTGTAGGGGAACATAAGTATTCAAGAGGGAGGCAGTTCTGAAAAGGCGGCATTTTAGCCATCTTTGGAGCTCTACTTCTGATTAAACTGACTCCCCAGATGCGGATTTGGAGCTCATTATGGATCATGTATTCTGAATGGTTTCTCTCTGGGTCTTGTTTGTTCTCTCAGTTTTAAGATGGAATGTATACATTTTTACGTTTAAGATACATTTTCTTTACAATATTAAACTTAACAAATAGTAGACAAAAAGGCACATTGTTAGGCATTGTTTTTTTATTCAGATATTAAAAAGGAATCTCTTCAGTCAGTTTTTATGAAAATTCTGTCATTGAAATCTTGTGTTGAATCATATTGGATCGAATCGTGGAAGATGTGTCCTTACACTCCCACGATGTATTGTTGCCAACAGCAAGGAAATGGTCAGATCTTGTTAAATAGTTTTCTAATTTAAATAAAAACCAACAGTGAACACCTTCCACAATGAGAAGTAAATATGTTGACAGATTTTGTGCAACCAGTAAACATTTACTATGAAGTTGCTTTGAGGAAGTAGAAAGCATATAGTACTGTATCTCTGTTATAATGCTTTATTTAACAAGGAAAGCACCTTAAATACAATTTCTGAGAATTTTATTTTCGTCCTACTGGTTTCAGTTCTGTTTGTAACGTGTCTGTAGTGAAAATGCTTTTTTTTGCATTCAAACCCCATGCTTCAGTGCTCTGGGAGTGTTTATAGCGCTGTGACTTTAACACTTCATGACTGAGAGCTGCTGCTACAGCAACTTCACCCACAGCTACCATGACTTTGATCCCCGTCTTCATCTGGACACTGATCCTCTGGACTCAAGGTCAGACACTGCTTCATATTTTATCTCTACAATGATCTGTTCATACTAATACACTTATTGTTTCTATTAGAATATTTCAGTTTCATGCTGCGTTATTGTGTATTTTTCAGAATGCAGAGGTCAAGCCACAGTAACTCAGACTCCTGCAGTGAAATCTGCTCTTCCAGGAGAAACAGTCACCATCAACTGTAGAACCAGTCCGGCAGTGTATCATCACAGCTCATATGGTCACTACTTACACTGGTATCAGCAGAAACCTGGAGAAGCTCCTAAACTCCTGATTAAGTTTGCAAATCAGCGACAGTCAGGTATTCCAGCTCGTTTCAGTGGCAGTGGATCTGGATCTGATTTCACTCTGACCATCAGTGGAGTCCAGACTGAAGATGCAGGAGATTACTACTGTCAGAGTGCACACAGTGGTAATGTGTTCACACAGTGTTATAGAGTCGTACAAATACCTCCCTCAGTCAGATTGTAGAGAGACTGAACTGCTGCAGCTGGGAGAGACTGCAGGTGCTGAGTTGGAGGATGTGATACGACACAATGACACTCTGTGGAGGAGAGGAACCACACCACACTAACTCACAACTCACATTAGAGATCTCTCAATAATCATCACAGCACACTGCTGTGAAAATATATATGCTGTGTAAAATATGTAAACTATATACCCCCCCCCCCCCCCCCCCCCCCCCGAGCACTGCCGCTATTGTTTAAATCTGAGTTTAGGACAGCAGCACAGCTCCTGATAATCCACGGGTTTTGACCTCTATCAGGTGGCTCTGATAGGTGGGTTTGCTGTGATAGGAACGATGTCATCTGACAGAAACTATATTAAATAATGGTCCAATTTATAGATTGCATTTATTTTGATGCATCCATGTCCTATGTAAACTGTATTTCATCCATATTTAAATGATTTTGATTAATGTAGATAGAAAGCAGTGCATAGATTTTGAGATTCCTAAGCATCTAGGAATGTTAGATTAGACATTATACACTAATAAAACCACATTTATTCAACATTTTGTTGTAAAAAAAAAAAAAAAGAAAAAAAAGAGTGTATTTTAACAGTCCTTTAGTGTGAAAGAAACAAAAATTTCTTATAAGAAAAAGGGAAATTTTATGTTTATTCACAGTTACAAACTTTCCATGGTATTTTACCTTAGACATGTAAATTCACAGTATATTTTGGTCAAATTAGTAATATTCTGTATATTTCAAAAATACAGGAAAAATCTGTAAAAATTAACAGTAAAAATTCTGTAAAAGTACAATTTTTTTACAGTGTAGGCCACACACACGAGTGTGACCTTCTCCTGCTGCAGCTCCACACTGGAGGGGGGCAGCACCGTCACACTGGGCTGGGTGACACCTACACACACACACAGAGGTGAGACAGGAATGGACAGCTGTCAGTCACTCAGGCTTTGTTTCAGCTCACTGTGTGTGTTTCACTTCCCTTTATATCTTACAGAGCAGAACTGAGATCAGTGGAGCATCACAAACGTTTCACATTCAATTCTAATACTTTTACATCTTACAGCTATAATGATTTATATTATTGTGAACATTTGTACATCAAGTTGAAATTTAATTGTGATACTGTGCATTCAATGATAAGAAATATTAATAATATTTAATAATGTAATTAAATTACATTTAAATTAAAACATTTTTATCATTTATAAATTCATTCTAGGCTTCTGGTCATCTGTTCATACAGTCAGAGTCTCTGAGATATTAAAGGTATTTAGAATAACTCAGTGAAACACTGTTACAGTAATTTGCACAATGAATAATATATGTTTTGGTTGTACATTTAATGAAAATTAAAATTAACTATTAGTACTATAGTCAGATACATTTTGTGAAACCTCTAAAATAAGAGAAATTTGAGAAACAATATGACATTATCCTGACATCACATTTCATTAAAGAGAATATATTATTTACCATGATTCAGAACACACTCCATTTCAGTAATTAGTAAACAGGTTACTTACAACCCAATGACAGTTTGATTCTTCCACCAAAAGTCGCACACAGTGATTCATTCCTATGAAGTCGGTGTACAAAAACCTCTGTCACACTACAGTGAAAACAAACACACACACATACACACACATACACACACACACACACACACACTTCAATAATTGTTTTTATATTAACAGAACACAACTGTAAGATTGAAGATTTCTTCATAAGTAAGTTTTCTTCATCAGTCATCTGTTTAAACTCAGTGATGTTTCAGTAAAAAGGTCTGACTCTGGAGCACAGTGTACTGTACACACTGCAGAAGACTGGAGGAGAAATAACACTGAATGATGGATTAGTGATGAGATTCATCTCTACAGTCAGAAACACAATAAACATGACACATAAATATAGTAAAGAATAACTTTTTAATGTTGATCTCTTCTACATCTCCTCTGTAGTCAGTCTGAATCCTGATGGAATCAAAGAGAAAATCTGAACTTCTGTCTTTTCTCTACTGCATTTATACACTTGAAACAAATATATCATAAACTTTTCTAATTCACTTATTTATGCAACTTATACCTAAAAGTATTTTCCAGAAAATCTCCATCTGACTCCAGAAGTAAAATTCACACAATAACTCTGTAGTAGTGTGAGAATGACAGTAAGATTGGGGGAATGTGGTAAAGGTGTTTCCATACTTAGAGGACACTTTGCATTGGCAGCACATGCTTCAGTGCTCTGGGAGTGTTTATAGCGCTGTGACTTTAACACTTCATGACTGAGAGCTGCTGCTACAGCAACTTCACCCACAGCTACCATGACTTTCATCCCCGTCTTCATCTGGACACTGATCCTCTGGACTCAAGGTCAGACACTGCTTCATATTTTATCTCTACAATGATCTGTTCATACTAATACACTTATTGTTTCTATTAGAATATTTCAGTTTCATGCTGCGTTATTGTGTATTTTTCAGAATGCAGAGGTCAAGTCACAGTAACTCAGACTCCTGCAGTGAAATCTGCTCTTCCAGGAGAAACAGTCACCATCAACTGTAGAACCAGTCAGGCAGTGCATCATCACAGCTCATATGGTCACTTCTTACACTGGTATCAGCAGAAACCTGGAGAAGCTCCTAAACTCCTGGTTAAGCTCGCAAATCAGCGAGAGTCAGGTATTCCAGCTCGTTTCAGTGGCAGTGGATCTGGATCTGATTTCACTCTGACCATCAGTGGAGTCCAGACTGAAGATGCAGGAGATTACTACTGTCAGAGTGCACATTACATCAGTAGTATCTGGTCGTATCACAGTGTTATAGAGTCGTACAAAAACCTCCCTCAGTCAGATTGTAGAGAGACTGAACTGCTGCAGCTGGGAGTGACTGCAGGTGCTGAGTTGGAGGATGTGATACGACACAATGACACTCTGTGGAGGAGAGGAACCACACCACACTAACTCACAACTCACATTAGAAATCACTCAATAATCATCACACCACACTGCACACAGTCCCTTACATCCACTTTTTTTGTAGTTTTCTACAGTCATGGTGCTTACTGTCACAATATCATAATTTTACAAATATCAAGTATCTGATTATCAAATTCATTTCTGTTTCATATGATTCTCCACACATTCACTCCAAATGTCCTGCTCACAAAGACTGGTTTTCATACAGTTTTTTGTGTGCATCTTTTCTTGCAGGCATGGGTCTTGTAGCAAAATCCAATTACACCTCATGAAAACACATTCCAACTTAATGGTCAGGTTTCCATTTTTCCTGATATTGTCTTACTAATAAGTGTTAATTTTTTACTGATGTTTGGACACACTGACTCACTGTGGTGTTTAACTCCAGAGTATCAGAAAATATGAAAGGTAAAATTAATTCTTATCATAATCTATGGTTAGGGTTAGGGTAACTGTAAGAATCCTGGATAAGTTAAATTAATGAACAAAAAAATGATGTTAATTTGTGTATATAGTCCTCAGCTTATGTCTAGTCTGGGCTAGAAGGACATCAGTCTCAGCTGCATGTCTTCATAGAATTCTGTGTTATTTTTCTTATTAATGTTGGTGGTGGTGTTCATGATTACTTAAAGTTAAAAATAATCATTTTAAAGCAATTTTCTAGAAATATACCAAAATGTCTATTTCAGCAAGAGACGTGTTTTACTCTTAAAGATGTCTGACGAGTTCAGAGGATGAGGTTTGAGACGCCACCTCTCATCTATTTACATTACTTTTCTATCATGTTTACTCCATCAGTTCACATCAATCAGTTCACTACATGCTGGTTGCAGTGGAGCTCCAACAGTCCCATTCCTGATTGATGGACTTTCCTGGTGTTGATGTTTCAGGGCCTGGTTCATGTCTTTTAGGTGTGGGTCAGGCACAGTGTCCTTCAGTCTGTTGGCTTGTGTCAGTGGTGAAGGACTTTACTCTGCTCTGGTCCTTCAGCTCTCTGTAGTGCTGCTGTTCTCTGCAGTCTGATCACCTCATGACTACAGCCTCATGGTGTGGAGTTTGGGGTGGTGTTGCTCACTGACACTGTGACCAACTGAATCATTGAGATTTATTCACAGCAACAGAGGACCCAACTAACCATTCTGATGTTGTGGGAATTCCACTAACCAAATAAAATATACTCTTAATATTGTTAGAAAAATTATATTTTAGTAAAATATGATAATCTACAGAGATATAATCATGGTTAAAAAGGTTTAATTTCCAAAACCATCATGTCAGTATTTGACTATTAGATGGGGCTTGGAAAGTATCATAAGCATTTGTATAATTTAATTTAAAAGAAAATGATTTACATCTTCAATCTGAATCATATTTTCAGTGATGATTTCTCTCAATTATTTGTTACGTCAAAATAGAGCACATATAAAATTATAAACCCAAAGCCCCCTGTGAAAGTATGGAATGAAATGGCATGGGAGAATAATAATGATATTATTTATTATTTATTATTATTATTTATAATAATAATAATAATAATAATAATAATAATAAAAACAATAATAATAATAATAATAATAATAATAATAATAATTATTATTATTATTATTATTATTTGTTTTTCTCATGAATGATCAGGTTCTACAGCAGATACTGAGACAGATGCACTGGTGATTTGTGTATGATGTGTTTAATCAACAATGTAAAGCAAGCATGTTTACTGATTCAAAAGCTTTTATTAATAATTCAAAGCAGGACATTGCAGTGATCCACACACTTAACACATATTTAGGTGATAATTAAGAAGAAGAGCTGAGTTAAACTGAGGAGTGTGTGAGCTCACATGTTAATAACACAAATGAAATGATGAGAGAGGATGATTTGAGCAGTAAAGGCCACATGTACCACACAGTGAAGCAGTAGAAGGTGAGCTGAGTAAAGTGTGTGTGATCTCACAGCTCTGAGCACTGCTCTGTGTTCACTGTGCTCACCACAGTAGGTTGGTTGTCTTTGGAGGCCTCACAGGTCACCACCTTGTTCCTCCACTGCTCCCGGTGGAGGCTCAGTGTGCTGCTCCAGCTGTAGAAGCCGTCAGCGTTCAGAACGGAGGTGCTGCTGCTTTCCCCCGAGCTCCAGCTGCTGCCATCAACCTTCCAGCTCAACTTCCAGTCCGAGGGGAAGCCCTTGTAGGCCACACACATGAGTGTGACCTTCTCCTGCTGCAGCTCCACACTGGAGGGGGGCAGCACCGTCACACTGGGCTGGGTGACACCTACACACACACACAGAGGTGAGACAGGAATGGACAGCTGTCAGTCACTCAGGCTTTGTTTCAGCTCACTGTGTGTGTTTCACTTCCCTTTATATCTTACAGAGCAGAACTGAGATCAGTGGAGCATCACAAACGTTTCACATTCAATTCTAATACTTTTACATCTTACAGCTATAATGATTTATATTATTGTGAACATTAAAAGTTCAAATTTAATTGTATTGTATAATGAATAACCAGAAATTCAAAAATAAATTTAAAGTATGAATAAACATCATTTAATAAATTACAACATATTCATCATTTAAATAAATTCATTCTCGGCTTCTGGTCATCTGTTCATACAGTCATAGAGTTTCTGAGATATTAAAGGTATTTAAAATAATTCAAGAGAAAATGTTACAGTAATTCGCACAAACAATAATATATGTTTCGATCATAAATTTAATGTAAATTAAAGTGAATTATTAGGACAATAGTCAGATACCTTTTGTGAAACCTCTAACATAAGTAAGAAATTGTGCAGAAATTTCAGAAACAAAACGATTTCATCCAAATGCCACATTTCATTTGAGAGAAATTTAAGAAACAGAATGACTTTATCCTGACATAACATTTCATTAAAGAGAATTTAAAGACAAAAAAACCTAAGTATTATAATCTTTACAGTTTTTATGAAGAATCCGAACACACTCCATTTCAGTAATTAGTAAACAGGTTACTTACGGCCCACAGACAGTTTGGTTCCTCCACCAAAAGTCACCCACAGTGATACATTCCTATGAAGTCGTCGTACAAAAACCTCTGTCACACTACAGTGAATACACACACACACACACACCCACACACACACATGCACACACACACACACACACACACACAAAAAAAAAAAAAAACAAAGTGAACTAATTGTGGTTATATTTACAAAAAACCACTGTATGATTAATGATTTATTCATTAGGTAGTCCTAACTCCTTTCTAAGAAATGAAATGAAACACTCTCTCCAATTCATTTATTCATGCTTCCTAGACCTATTTAGCAGTATTTTCCAGAAAATCACCATCTGACTCCAGAAGTAAAATTCACACAACTCTGTAGTCAAACATGTCAAACATTTTCCTAACCAGAAGCCATGAATGAACTCTGAGATCCACCTCTTTCTGAAAGCAAGAGATGCTGCTTTTAAATCCAGCAATGCAGAGGACTGCAGCAGAGGCAGAGCCAACCTGTGAAGGGGCATTAGGAAAGCCTGGCATGCACATAAACTGGGTATCGAGGAGCACTTCCACTGCAACACCAACCCCAGACGCATGTGGAAAGGCATCCAAACCATCACTGACCACAAACCAACAATACAGTCTCTACCAACCAGTAATGCCGTCCTTCCAGTCGAGCTCAACCACTTCTTTGCTCACTTTGACCAGGGCGTCATACACACCAGGAATGATGACTCCTCCATGGCTGATCTTCCAATATCACTCTCCACAACAGAGGTACACTCAGCACTGAGCAGAGTAGATCCACGTAAGTCAGCTGGCCCTGATGGCACACCCAGACGTGTGCTCAGGAGTTGTGCTGACCAACTGGTGCAAGTCTTCACTGACATTTTCAACCTGTCACTGGCCCAGGCCACTGGTCCAATATGTCTGAAGACTACAACCATCATACCAGTGCCCAACCATTCTTCTGTGAAGATTTCCGCCCTGTTGCACTCACCCCCATTGTTATGAAGTGCTTTGAGAAGCTGGTTCTAAGTCACCTCATAGCATTTCTCCCACCTACACTGGACCCAGACCAGTTTGCCTATTGCCCAAATAGGTCTACAGAGGATGCTATTTCCACTGCTCTTCATCTAGCTCTCACCCACCTGGACAATAACAATACATACATTCGGATGTTGTTCAGTGACTTCAGCTCCACATTTAATACAGTCATCCCTAGTAAACTGATCACTAAGCTCAGTGACCTGTGTATCTGCACATCCATTTGCAGCTGGATTATGGACTTTTTTAACAAATCGACTTCAGTCTGTAAGGTTGGGTAATCACTTATCCTCAACCCTAATCCCGAACACCGGCATCCCACAAGGCTGTGTGCTGAGCCTACTGCTCTAATCCCTGTTCACCCTTGACTGTGTTCCGCAACATAACTCCAACGTCTTCATCAAGTATGCAGATGATACCACAGTTGTTGGCCGAATCAGCAACAACGATGAATCGGCCTACAGGCAGGAGATCTAAAGACTGTCAGCATGGTGTTCCATGAACAACCTCACCCTCAACACCTCAAAGACCAAAGAGCTCATTGTGGACTTCCGGAAATCTAACAGCAGCAGACACTCCCCTATTTACATCAACGGGTCTGAAGTAGAGCGTATCTCCAGCCTTAAGTTCCTGGGTGTCCACATCTCTGAGGATCTGTCCTGGCATCTGAACACCTCAACTCTGTTTCAGAAAGCGCAACAGCGTCTTTACTTCCAAAGAAGACTAAAGAAAGTTCACCTATCCCCCAAGATCCTGACCAACTTTTAGCGCTGCATCATTGAGAGCCTCTTGACAAGCTCCATCACAGTGTGGTATGGCAGCACCACGGTGTGTGAAAAGAAATCACTGCAAAGGCTTGTGAAAACCACCCAACGCATCATCAGTACCCAACTACCTGCCATTGAGTCTCTTCACTGATGTCTGCGCAGAGCACACAAAATCATCTAGGGCTCCTCCCACCCGAGTCACAAACTGTTCAACCTCCTTCCATCCAGGAGGAGAAACAGGTCCATCTGCACCAGAACCAGCAGGTTTAGGGCCAGTTTTTTTCAGTCAACCATAAATCTACTGAACTCTACACTACACCGCTAGGACACTCATGTCTTCCTACACTTACCACTTTACAGTTCTGCTCCACCCTGTACATTCTGTTAATATAATATTTTTCACTGTTGTACATTCTGTTATAATATAGTATTTTTTCACTGTGTAATATAATTAATGTACATATTGTCCACTTCATAGATTACACCTAGTTTATCTATCTATTTATGTACATTTATATATATTATATTTATACATACTATACTTATATATCTGTATAAACACTGTACATTATCTCTGTACATACATTGTACACAGTGTTGGGGAGTAACTAGTTACATGTAACGGCGTTACGTAACTTAATTACAATATAAATGTAACAGTAACTCGTTACAGTTACTTAGAAAAATATGTAATTAAATTACAGTTACTTATGAAAATGTTAAAGATTACAAATAGAGTTACATCTGAATATTTTCTTTAAAAAACTAGCATTTGTTGAATGATATTAATTTGTTGATAGAGTTTGTTAAAGCGGTGCTATTCTGATGATTTTGATTGGTTCTCTGGTTTGAATTTGTGGCGCGTCTGCCAATTACATTAATCCACATTGCCGCTGAAAGCTTTAGGCTAATACACTGTCTGAGAGTTATCACCATGGCGAGTGATAAAAATACATTTCAGTCCTGGAAATTTAAAAATAATTTCATCCTGAAATCCGATAAGGGGCAAATATAACAGTTCAGTGGGAAATTTGTTTGCCGGCTGTTAAAATGCTTTCGACATCAGAGGCTTCAATGTTGAACCTGAGGAAGCATCTGCAGGTATGGAACCTAGCCTTTCTTTATTTAATAATATATTTAAAATGTAAAATTTTTGTCATTATTGTGAGTGTACAGAAATAAAAACAGACCCTTTAGTTTTGAATGATATATCACTCGTTTCTGTATAATAAAAAGTGACAGAGTGGTCAGTAGATTTACTGTAGCTGCTATGTGGAAAAAATCCACTAAAATGCGCCTGCGCGTTCATCGAGCCCATAGTGTACTCAAGACCTGTATTCAAAACGTTCAGAACAAATTACCTAATCTGCTAGCCATGGGTGACTCTAGGCCATTTTAAAGCCCCCCTAACATTTTCTACTCAGCCCCCCTAAAATTCTGTGATTCCCTGTGAACTGTACACGAATAATTGATCGCCTCAGTCCCCTTTAAATTTCATATGAAAACGCCGGGAGACTTCGGCTCTTCCCGTCTTTCAGCGCGTTCTCGATCAGAGCGAGGATCAGAGGACAAGTGTGTGTGTGTGTGTGTGTGATCAGGAAGACTTGTATTTGGCTTGTTCAGTACTCAAATGTTATACACATCTGTGCAATACAGTGGAATGCTGCAATAAGTTTACCATTGGGGGCTGAGCCCCCCTTAAATGAAAATCCTAAAATCGTCCCTGCTGCTAGCTACCTTTACCAGGCACTTCTTTAAAAATAAAGAAAATATATAGCTCACATTTTAACTCCTTGAAAATGTGTTGGTAATGTCAGATCTAATATAACTTAGTTATTTTAGCACTGTAGCATACATTATGATGACTCTTTTCAGATTATGTTTTTTTTTTCAAGGCATTGTTACTTGCCAGTGGGTCCTGTCGTAGCTATGCAAAGGTTTGATTCCTAAAACAATATTAAAGAATTTTTGTTATGAAGTCTGTTTTTTTGGTGGCTGTGCTTGAAATTAAATGAACATAATCTTAATTCAAGTGATGAAAGATTTAAAATTCTAACAGTAAACAGAGTTGAGTACTACTGTAAGATTAACCCTGCCTGGTATAAATGTTTGGAAATGATTTCGTTGACAATATCCGTTAGAAACTTAAAAGTAATAAAAAGTAATCAAATGTAATCAGTTACTTTACTTTTATAAAGTAATTGAAAAGTTACACTGCTTATTACATTTTAAACAGAGTAACTTGTAATCTGTAACCTATTACATTTCCAAAGTAACCTACCCAACACTGATTGTACATAATGCACACATTTGTGCACAATTATAATTACACCTGTCACTTTATCTGCTGTAAATACTACTTGCACATACCTCTCTATGCACACTCTGACAGATTTATTTATAGATGTACATATTTACATATTTATCTGCACAATTTCTACTATTTGCACTTCTGGTAGATGCTAAACAGCATTTCGTTGCTATGTACCTGTACTTTGCAATGACAATAAAGTTGGATCTATCTATCTATCTATCTATCTATCTATCTATCTATCTATCTATCTATCTATCTATCTATCTATCTATCTATCTATCTATCTAGCAGTGTGAGAATGACAGTAAGATTGTTGGAATGTGGTAAAGGTGTTTCCATACTTAGAGGACACTTTGCATTGGCAGCACATGCTTCAGTGCTCTGGGAGTGTTTATAGCGCTGTGACTTTAACACTTCATGACTGAGAGCTGCTGCTACAGCAACTTCACCCACAGCTACCATGACTTTCATCCCCGTCTTCATCTGGACACTGATCCTCTGGACTCAAGGTCAGACACTGCTTCATATTTTATCTCTACAATGATCTGTTCATACTAATACACTTATTGTTTCTATTAGAATATTTCAGTTTCATGCTGCGTTATTGTGTATTTTTCAGAATGCAGAGGTCAAGTCACAGTAACTCAGACTCCTGCAGTGAAATCTGCTCTTCCAGGAGAAACAGTCACCATCAACTGTAGAACCAGTCCGGCAGTGTATCATCACAGCTCATATGGTCACTACTTACACTGGTATCAGCAGAAACCTGGAGAAGCTCCTAAACTCCTCATTAAGCTCGCAAATCAGCGAGAGTCAGGTATTCCAGCTCGTTTCAGTGGCAGTGGATCTGGATCTGATTTCACTCTGACCATCAGTGGAGTCCAGACTGAAGATGCAGGAGATTACTACTGTCAGAGTTTCCATTACATCAGTAGCAACTACGTGTTCACACAGTGTTATAGAGTCGTACAAAAACCTCCCTCAGTCAGATTGTAGAGAGACTGAACTGCTGCAGCTGGGAGAGACTGCAGGTGCTGAGTTGGAGGATGTGATACGACACAATGGCACTCTGTGGAGGAGAGGAACCACACCACACTAACTCACAACTCACATTAGAGATCTCTCAATAGTCACTACACCACACTGCACACAGTCCCTTACATCCACTTTTTTTGTAGTTTTCTACAGTCATGGTGGTTACTGTCACAATATCATAATTTTACAAATATCAAGTATCTGATTATCAAATTCATTTCTGTTTCATATGATTCCCCACACATTCACTCCAAATGTCCTGCTCACAAAGTCTGGTTTTCATACAGTTTTTTGTGTGCATCTTTTCTTGCAGGCATGGGTCTTGTAGCAAAATCCAATTACACCTCATGAAAACACATTCCAACTTAATGGTCAGGTTTCCATTTTTCCTGATATTGTCTTACTAATAAGTGTTAGTTTTGTACTGATGTTTGGACACACTGGCTCACTGTGGTGTTTAACTCCAGAGTATCAGAAAATATGAAAGGTAAAATTAATTCTCATCATAATCTATGGTTAGGGTTAGGGTAACTGTAAGAATCCTGGATAAGTTAAATTAATGAACAAAAAAATGATGTTAATTTGTGTATATAGTCCTCAGCTTATGTCTAGTCTGGGCTAGAAGGACATCAGTCTCAGCTGCATGTCTTCATAGAATTCTGTGTTAATGTTGGTTGTGTTCTTGCTTGATAAAAGTTAAAAATAATAATTTTTAAGCAATTTTCTAGACATACACCAAAATGTCTATTTCAGAAAGAGAGGTGTTTTGGTCTTAAAGATGTTTGACGAGTTCAGAGGACGAGGTTTGAGACACCACCTCTCATCTATTTACATTACTATTCTATCATGTTTACTCCATCAGTTCACATCAATCAGTTCACTACATGCTGGTTGCAGTGGAGCTCCAACAGTCCCGTTCCTGATTGATGGACTTTCCTGGTGTTGATGTTTCAGGGTCTGGTGCATGTCTTTTATGCTTTGGTCAGGCACAGTGTCCTTCAGTCTGTTGGCTTGTGTCAGTGGTGAAGGACTTTACTCTGCTCTGGTCCTTCAGCTCTCTGTAGTGCTGCTGTTCTCTGCAGTCTGATCACCTCATGACTACAGCCTCATGGTGTGGAGTTTGGGGTGGTGTTGCTCACTGACACTGTGACCAACTGAATCATTGAGATTTATTCACAGCAACAGAGGACCCAACTAACCATTCTGATGTTGTGGGAATTCCACTAACCAAATAAAATATACTCTTAATATTGTTAGAAAAATTATATTTTAGTAAAATATGATAATCTACAGAGATATAATCATGGTTAAAAAGGTTTAATTTCCATAACCATCGTGTCAGTATTTGACTATTAGATGGGGCTTGGAAAGTATCATAAGCATTTGTATAATTTAATTTAAAAGAAAATGATTTACATCTTCAATGTGAATCACATTTTCAGTGATGATTTCTCTCAATTATTTGTTACGTCAAAATAGAGCACATATAAAATTATAAACCCAAAGCCCCCTGTGAAACTATGGAATGAAATGGCATGGGAGAATAATAATGATATTATTTATTATTTATTATTATTATTATTATTATTATTATTAATAATAATAATAATAATAATAATAATAATAATAATTATTATTATTATTATTATTATTATTATTATTATTATTATTATTTGTTTTTCTCATGAATGATCAGGTTCTACAGCAGATACTGAGACAGATGCATAGGTGATTTGTGTATGATGTGTTTAATCAACAATATAAAGCAAGCGTGTTTACTGATTCAAAAGCTTTTATTAATAATTCAAAGCAGGACATTGCAGTGATCCACACACTTAACACATATTTAGGTGATAATTAAGAAGAAGAGCTGAGTTAAACTGAGGAGTGTGTGAGCTCACATGTTAATAACACAAATGAAATGATGAGAGAGGATGATTTGAGCAGTAAAGGCCACATGTACCACACAGTGAAGCAGTAGAAGGTGAGCTGAGTAAAGTGTGTGTGATCTCACAGCTCTGAGCACTGCTCTGTGTTCACTGTGCTCACCACAGTAGGTTGGTTGTCTTTGGAGGCCTCACAGGTCACCACCTTGTTCCTCCACTGCTCCCGGTGGAGGCTCAGTGTGCTGCTCCAGCTGTAGAAGCCGTCAGCGTTCAGACCGGAGGTGCTGCTGCTTTCCCCCGAGCTCCAGCTGCTGCCATCAACCTTCCAGCTCAACTTCCAGTCCGAGGGGAAGCCCTTGTAGGCCACACACATGAGTGTGACCTTCTCCTGCTGCAGCTCCACACTGGAGGGGGGCAGCACCGTCACACTGGGCTGGGTGACACCTACACACACACACAGAGGTGAGACAGGAATGGACAGCTGTCAGTCACTCAGGCTTTGTTTCAGCTCACTGTGTGTGTTTCACTTCCCTTTATATCTTACAGAGCAGAACTGAGATCAGTGGAGCATCACAAACGTTTCACATTCAATTCTAATACTTTTACATGTTACAGCTATAATGATTTATATTATTGTTGAACATTAAAAGTTCAAATTTAATTGTACTGTACATTCAATAATAAGAAATATTAAACACATTTTATAATGTAATTAAACAGCATTTAAAGTAAAACAAATTCATAATTTAAATAAATTCATTCTAGCCTTCAGGTCATCTGTTCATAAAGTCAGAGTCTCTGAGATATTAAATGTAGTTAGAATAATTGAGTGAAACACTGTGACTAATTTGCACAAACAATAATATATGTTTTGGTTGTAAATTTACTATGAATTAAAATGAACTATTAGTACTGTAGTGAGATACATTTTGAGAAACATCTAATATAAGTTAAATTTCAGAAACAAAATGACTTTATCCTGACTTCACATTTCATTAAAGGGAATTTAAAGACAAAAAAACCCCTATGGACTATAATCTTTTTACTTTTTATGAAGAATCTGAACACACTCCATTTCAGTAATTAATAAACAGGTTACTTATGGCCCACAGACAGTTTGGTTCCTCCACCAAAAGTCCACCACAGTGATACATTCCTATGAAGCCGTCATACAAAAACCTCTGTCACACTACAGTGAACACACACACACACACACACACACACACACAGACACAAACAGACACACACACACACACAAACACACACACACACAGAGTTAACTAACTGTGGTTATATTTGCAGAACACAATTGTAAGATTAATGATTTCCGCATTAGTAAAATAAATCAGTAGTTAGTCCTAACTCCTGAAAATCTCCAAGAAATGAAACGGATATTCAAGTTTCAACTTTTCTCTCCAATTAATTTATTTATGCAATTTTGACCTAAAAGTATTTTCCAGAAAAGCTCCATCAGACTCCAGAAACAAAATTCACACAATAACTCTGTAGTAGTGTGAGAATGACAGTAAGATTGTTGGAATGTGGTAAAGGTGTTTCCATACTTAGAGGACACTTTGCATTGGCAGCACATGCTTCAGTGCTCTGGGAGTGTTTATAGCGCTGTGACTTTAACACTTCATGACTGAGAGCTGCTGCTACAGCAACTTCACCCACAGCTACCATGACTTTCATCCCCGTCTTCATCTGGACACTGATCCTCTGGACTCAAGGTCAGACACTGCTTCATATTTTATCTCTACAATGATCTGTTCATACTAATACACTTATTGTTTCTATTAGAATATTTCAGTTTCATGCTGCGTTATTGTGTATTTTTCAGAATGCAGAGGTCAAGCCACAGTAACTCAGACTCCTGCAGTGAAATCTGCTCTTCCAGGAGAAACAGTCACCATCAACTGTAGAACCAGTCAGGCAGTGTATCATCACAGCTCATATGGTCACTTCTTACAGTGGTATCAGCAGAAACCTGGAGAAGCTCCTAAACTCCTGATTAAGCTCGCAAATCAGCGAGAGTCAGGTATTCCAGCTCGTTTCAGTGGCAGTGGATCTGGATCTGATTTCACTCTGACCATCAGTGGAGTCCAGACTGAAGATGCAGGAGATTACTACTGTCAGAGTAGGCATGAAATCTCTGGCTACTGGTTCACACAGTGTTATAGAGTCGTACAAAAACCTCCCTCAGTCAGATTGTAGAGAGACTGAACTGCTGCAGCTGGGAAAGACTGCAGGTGCTGAGTTGGAGGATGTGATACGACACAATGACACTCTGTGGAGGAGAGGAACCACACCACACTAACTCACAACTCACATTAGAGATCTCTCAATAGTCATCACACCACACTACACACAGTCCATCACATCCACTACTTTTGTAGTTTTCTACAATCATGGTGGTTACTGTCACAATTGAAAACATCACAGGTTTACAAATATCAAGTATCTTATTATAAAATCCATTTCTCTTTCATATGATTCCCCACACATTCACTCCAACTGTCCTGCTCACAAAGACTGGTTTTCATACAGTTTTTTGTGTGCATCTTTTCTTGCAGGCATGGGTCTTGTAGCAAAATCCAATTACACCTCATGAAAACACATTCCAACTTAAAGGCCATGTTTCCATTTTTCTTGATATTGTCTTACTAATAAGTGTTAGTTTTGTACTGATGTTTGGACACACTGACTCACTGTGGTGTTTAACTCCAGAGTATCAGAAAATATGAAAGGTAAAATTAATTCTTATCATAATCTATGGTTAGGGTTAGGGTAACTGTAAGAATCCTGGATAAGTTAAATTAATGAACAAATAAATGATGTTAATTTGTGTATATAGTCCTCAGCTTATGTCTAGTCTGGGCTAGAAGGACATCAGTCTCAGCTGCATGTCTTCATAGAATTCTGTGTTATTTTTCTTATTATTGTTGTTGGTGGTGTTCTTGATTACTTAAAGTTAAAAATAATCATTTGTAAGCAATTTTCTAGACATATACCAAAATGTCTATTTCAGTAAGAGAGGTGTTTTACTCTTAAAGATGTTTGACGAGTTCAGAGGACGAGGTTTGAGACGCCACCTCTCATCTATTTACATTACTATTCTATCATGTTTACTCCATCAGTTCACATCAATCAGTTCACTACATGCTGGTTGCAGTGGAGCTCCAACAGTCCCATTCCTGATTGATGGACTTTCCTGGTGTTGATGTTTCAGGGTCTGGTGCATGTCTTTTAGGTGTGGGTCAGGCACAGTGTCCTTCAGTCTGTTGGCTTGTGTCAGTGGTGAAGGACTTTACTCTGCTCTGGTCCTTCAGCTCTCTGTAGTGCTGCTGTTCTCTGCAGTCTGATCACCTCATGACTACAGCCTCATGGTGTGGAGTTTGGGGTGGTGTTGCTCACTGACACTGTGACCAACTGAATCATTGAGATTTATTCACAGCAACAGAGGACCCAACTAACCATTCTGATGTTGCGGGAGTTCCACTAACCAAATAAAATATACTCTTAATATTGTCATAAATTTGTTATTTTAGTACAGTATGAGTAATCTACAGAGATATAATCATGGTTAAAAAGGTTTATTTTCCATAACTACTGTGGTAGTATTTGATTATTTGATGGGGCTTGGAAAGTATCATAAGCTTTTGCATAATTCATTAGAAATAAAATTCTTTACATCTTCAATCTTCACTCAAACAGATTTTCATTTGTTACTTCAAAATACAGCACATATAAAAATGATAAAACCAAAGCTCCCTGTGAAAGTATGTAATAAAATGTCATTGGAGAACTATTATTATTATTATTATTATTATTATTATTATTATTATTATTATTATTATTATTATTATTATTATCAGTTCTTTTTCTCATGAATGATCAGGTTCTACAGCAGATACTGAGACAGATGCATAGGTGATTTGTGTATGATGTGTTTAATCAACAATGTAAAGCAAGCGTGTTTACTGATTCAAAAGCTTTTATTAATAATTCAAAGCAGGACATTGCAGTGATCCACACACTTAACACAAACGTTTCACATTCAATTCAAATACTTTTACATCTTACAGCTATAATGATTTATATTATTGTGAACATGAAAAGTTCAAATTTAATTGTACTGTACCTTCAATAATAAGAAATATTAAACATATTTTATAATGTAATTAAACAGCATTTAAAGTAAAACAAATTTATAATTTAAATAAATTCATTCTAGCCTTCAGGTCATCTGTTCATAAAGTCAGAGTCTCTGAGATATTAAATGGAGTTAGAATAATTGAGTGAAACACTGTGACTAATTTGCACAAACAATAATATATGTTTTGGTTGTAAATTTACTATGAATTAAAATGAACTATTAGTACTGTAGTGAGATACATTTTGAGAAACATCTAATATAAGTTAAATTTCAGAAACAAAATGACTTTATCCTGACTTCACATTTCATTAAAGGGAATTTAAAGACAAAAAAACCCATATGGACTATAATCTTTTTACTTTTTATGAAGAATCTGAACACACTCCATTTCAGTAATTAATAAACAGGTTACTTACGGCCCACAGACAGTTTGGTTCCTCCACCAAAAGTCACCCACAGTGATACATTCCTATGAAGCCGTCATACAAAAACCTGTCACACTACAGTGAACACACACACACACACACACACACACACAAACACACACACACACACACCGACACACACACACACACACAAAAACACACACACACACACAAACAGAGTTAACTAATTGTGGTTATATTTGCAGAACACAACTGTATGATTAACGATTTCCCCATTAGTAAAATAAATCATTAGTTAGTCCTAACTCCTGAAAATTTCCAAGAAATGAAACAAATATTCAAGATTCAACTTTTCTCTCCAATTAATTTATTTATTCAATTTTGACCTAAAAGTATTTTCCAGAAAAGCTCCATCAGACTCCAGAAACAAAATTCACACAATAACTCTGTAGTAGTGTGAGAATGACAGTAAGATTGTTGGAATGTGGTAAAGGTGTTTCCATACTTAGAGGACACTTTGCATTGGCAGCACATGCTTCAGTGCTCTGGGAGTGTTTATAGCGCTGTGACTTTAACACTTCATGACTGAGAGCTGCTGCTACAGCAACATCACCCACAGCTACCATGACTTTCATCCCCGTCTTCATCTGGACACTGATCCTCTGGACTCAAGGTCAGACACTGCTTCATATTTTATCTCTACAATGATCTGTTCATACTAATACACTTATTGTTTCTATTAGAATATTTCAGTTTCATGCTGCGTTATTGTGTATTTTTCAGAATGCAGAGGTCAAGTCACAGTAACTCAGACTCCTGCAGTGAAATCTGCTCTTCCAGGAGAAACAGTCACCATCAACTGTAGAACCAGTCAGGCAGTGTATACAGACTCAAACGGTGAGCGTTTAGCCTGGTATCAGCAGAAACCTGGAGAAGCTCCTAAACTCCTGATTAAGTTCGCAAATCAGCGACAGTCAGGTATTCCAGCTCGTTTCAGTGGCAGTGGATCAGGATCAGATTTCACTCTGACCATCAGTGGAGTCCAGACTGAAGATGCAGGAGATTACTACTGTCAGAGTTACCATTACATCAGTAGCACAGACCTGTTCACACAGTGTTATAGAGTCGTACAAAAACCTCCCTCAGTCAGATTGTAGAGAGACTGAACTGCTGCAGCTGGGAGTGACGGCAGGTGATGAGTTGGAGGATGTGATACGACACAATGACACTCTGTGGAGGAGAGGAACCACACCACACTAACTCACAACTCACATTAGAGATCTCTCAATAATCATCACACCACACTGCACACAGTCCATCATATCCACTACTTTTGTAGTTTTCTACAGAGATGGTGCTCACTGTCACAATATCATAATTTTACTAATATCAAGTATCTTATTATCAAATTCATTTCTGTTTTGTATGATTCCCCACACATTTACTCCATCTAAACTATCCTGCTCACAAAGACTGGTTTTCATACAGTTTTGTTTGTGTGCATCTTTTCTTGCAGGCATGGGTCTTGCAGCAAAATCCAATTACACCTCATGAAAACACATTCCAACTTAATGGTCAGGTTTCCATTTTTCTTGATATTGTCTTACTAATAAGTGTTAGTTTTGTACTGATGTTTGGACACACTGACTCACTGTGGTGTTTAACTCCAGAGTATCAGAAAATATGAAAGGTAAAATTAATTCTCATCATAATCTATGGTTAGGGTTAGGGTAACTGTAAGAATCCTGGATAAGTTAAATTAATGAACAAATAAATGATGTTAATTTGTGTATATAGTCCTCAGCTTATGTCTAGTCTGGGCTAGAAGGACATCAGTCTCAGCTGCATGTCTTCATAGAATTCTGTGTTATTTTTCTTATTATTGTTGTTGGTGGTGTTCTTGATTACTTAAAGTTAAAAATAATCATTTGTAAGCAATTTTCTAGACATACACCAAAATGTCTATTTCAGTAAGAGAGGTGTTTTGCTCTTAAAGATGTTTGATGAGTTCAGAGGACGAGGTTTGAGACGCCACCTCTCATCTATTTACATTACTATTCTATCATGTTTACTCCATCAGTTCACATCAATCAGTTCACTACATGCTGGTTGCAGTGGAGCTCCAACAGTCTCATTCCTGATTGATGGACCTTCCTGGTTTTGATGTTTCAGGGTCTGGTGCATGTCTTTTAGGTGTGGGTCAGGCACAGTGTCCTTCAGTCTGTTGGCTTGTGTCAGTGGTGAAGGACTTTACTCTGCTCTGGTCCTTCAGCTCTCTGTAGTGCTGCTGTTCTCTGCAGTCTGATCACCTCATGACTACAGCCTCATGGTGTGGAGTTTGGGGTGGTGTTGCTCACTGACACTGTGACCAACTGAATCATTGAGATTTGTTCACAGAAACAGAGGACCCAACTAACCATTCTGATGTTGTGGGAATTCCACTAACCAAATAAAAATTACTCTTAATATTGTTAGAAAAATTATATTTTAGTAAAATATAATAATCTACAGAGATATAATCATGGTTAAAAAGGTTTAATTTCCATAACCATCGTGTCAGTATTTGACTATTAGATGGGGCTTGGAAAGTATCATAAGCATTTGTATAATTTAATTTAAAAGAAAATGATTTACATCTTCAATCTGAATCACATTTTCAGTGATGATTTCTCTCAATTATTTGTTACGTCAAAATAGCGCACATATAAAATTATAAACCCAAAGCCCCCTGTGAAAGTATGGAATGAAATGGCATGGGAGAATAATAATGATATTATTTATTATTTATTATTATTATTATTATTATTATTATTATTATTATTATTATTATTTATAATAATAATAATAATAATAATAATAATAATAATAATAATAATAATAATAATAATAATTATTATTATTATTATTATTATTATTATTATTATTATTATTAATAATAATATTATTATTATTATTTGTTTTTCTCATGAATGATCAGGTTCTACAGCAGATTCTGAGACAGATGCACTGGTGATTTGTGTATGATGTGTTTAATCAACAATGTAAAGCAAGCGTGTTTACTGATTCAAAAGCTTTTATTAATAATTCAAAGCAGGACATTGCAGTGATCCACACACTTAACACATATTTAGGTGATAATTAAGAAGAAGAGCTGAGTTAAACTGAGGAGTGTGTGAGCTCACATGTTAATAACACAAATGAAATGATGAGAGAGGATGATTTGAGCAGTAAAGGCCACATGTACCACACAGTGAAGCAGTAGAAGGTGAGCTGAGTAAAGTGTGTGTGATCTCACAGCTCTGAGCACTGCTCTGTGTTCACTGTGCTCACCACAGTAGGTTGGTTGTCTTTGGAGGCCTCACAGGTCACCACCTTGTTCCTCCACTGCTCCGGGTGGAGGCTCAGTGTGCTGCTCCAGCTGTAGAGGCCGTCAGCGTTCAGAACGGAGGTGCTGCTGCTTTCCCCCGAGCTCCAGCTGCTGCCATCAACCTTCCAGCTCAACTTCCAGTCCGAGGGGAAGCCCTTGTAGGCCACACACATGAGTGTGACCTTCTCCTGCTGCAGCTCCATACTGGAGGGGGGCAGCACCGTCACACTGGGCTGGGTGACACCTACACACACACACAGAGGTGAGACAGGAATGGACAGCTGTCAGTCACTCAGGCTTTGTTTCAGCTCACTGTGTGTGTTTCACTTCCCTTTATATCTTACAGAGCAGAACTGAGATCAGTGGAGCATCACAAACGTTTCACATTCAATTCAAATACTTTTAAATCGTACAGCTATAAAGATTTATATTATTGTGAACATTTGTACAAGTTCAAATTTAATTGTACTGTACCTTCAATAATAAGAAATATTAAACACATTTTATAATGTAATTAAACAGCATTTAAAGTAAAACAGATTCATAATTTAAATAAATTCATTCTAGCCTTCAGGTCATCTGTTCATAAAGTCAGAGTCTCTGAGATATTAAATGTAGTTAGAATAATTGAGTGAAACACTGTTACAGTAATTTGCACAAACAATAATATATGTTTTGGTTGTAAATTTACTATAAATTAAAATGAACTATTAGTACTGTAGTGAGATACATTTTGAGAAACATCTAATATAAGTTAAATTTCAGAAACAAAATGACTTTATCCTGACTTCACATTTCATTAAAGGGAATTTAAAGACAAAAAAACCCATATGGACTATAATCTTTTTACTTTTTATGAAGAATCTGAACACACTCCATTTCAGTAATTAATAAACAGGTTACTTACGGCCCACAGACAGTTTGGTTCCTCCACCAAAAGTGTGCCACAGTGATACATTCCTATGAAGCCGTCATACAAAAACCTGTCACACTACAGTGAACACACACACACACACACACACACACACACACACACACCGACACACACACACACACACACACACACACAAACAGAGTTAACTAATTGTGGTTATATTTGCAGAACACAACTGTATAATTAACGATTTCCCCATTAGTAAAATAAATCATTAGTTAGTCCTAACTCCTGAAAATTTCCAAGAAATGAAAAAAATATTCAAGATTCAACTTTTCTCTCCAATTAATTTATTTATTCAATTTTGACCTAAAAGTATTTTCCAGAAAAGCTCCATCAGACTCCAGAAACAAAATTCACACAATAACTCTGTAGTAGTGTGAGAATGACAGTAAGATTGTTGGAATGTGGTAAAGGTGTTTCCATACTTAGAGGACACTTTGCATTGGCAGCACATGCTTCAGTGCTCTGGGAGTGTTTATAGCGCTGTGACTTTAACACTTCATGACTGAGAGCTGCTGCTACAGCAACTTCACCCACAGCTACCATGACTTTCATCCCCGTCTTCATCTGGACACTGATCCTCTGGACTCAAGGTCAGACACTGCTTCATATTTTATCTCTACAATGATCTGTTCATACTAATACACTTATTGTTTCTATTAGAATATTTCAGTTTCATGCTGCGTTATTGTGTATTTTTCAGAATGCAGAGGTCAAGTCACAGTAACTCAGACTCCTGCAGTGAAATCTGCTCTTCCAGGAGAAACAGTCACCATCAACTGTAGAACCAGTCAGGCAGTGTATCATCACAGCTCATATGGTCACTACTTACACTGGTATCAGCAGAAACCTGGAGAAGTTCCTAAACTCCTGGTTAAGCTCGCAAATCAGCGAGAGTCAGGTATTCCAGCTCGTTTCAGTGGCAGTGGATCTGGATCTGATTTCACTCTGACCATCAGTGGAGTCCAGACTGAAGATGCAGGAGATTACTACTGTCAGAGTTACCATTACATCAGTAGCACCAACCTGTTCACACAGTGTTATAGAGTCGTACAAAAACCTCCCTCAGTCAGATTGTAGAGAGACTGAACTGCTGCAGCTGGGAGTGACTGCAGGTGATGAGTTGGAGGATGTGATACAACACAATGACACTCTGTGGAGGAGAGGAACCACATCACACTAACTCACAACTCACATTAGAAATCTCTCAATAATCATCACACCACACTGCACACAGTCCCTCACAACCAACAGTTTAACATAAATAGTTCTGCAATTTTCTATATATCACAAGTTTATCACTAATCCTACCCTCAGTACATTCTCTATTTCTGACCCAGAATCAATCCCTGTTATTAATCTGGTCTCAGACTCAGTCTCTGTCTTGTGTTTGTTTCAGGTTAAACTCTGGTCCTGCTCTTGATTCTGACTCAGTCACTGGTGTAACTCCTCTTGACCATGAGAGCTTGCTGCTATCTTGAATCAGGACAGATTTAGCATGAAGGTGTGGCTCTAATATAATCGCATTCCTCCAGTTAATGACCCATCTGACCCATCTGACCTTCTCTCTTCATATTGAGACTCTTCTCTGACTTGGCCCCCAGGTGGAGGAATGAACTTCCTCTGGTTGACTGAAAAGCTGAGTTACTCTCTGTCTTCAAAGAAAGACCAATTCCCTTCAAACACCAAGCACTAAAATGAGAATTTATTAGAAAACCTCATCTTCTACTGTTGCTGTGCTGCTGTACTAACTTAAGCTATCTCCTTTAACAGGGATTTAGCTTCATAATATTTTATTAGTCAGTGAGGATGTGTTTTTGGAGATTACAAAGCAGTTCTACTTTTGTAAGTGACTCTGGATAAAGCCATCTGATAAATGCTGTAAATGTAAATATTCTCAAGACAGAGAGTGCATTACTACTTCCTGTGCTGTCTTGTGCCTCAGGTCTCCTTCATGCCTGGTGCAATATTGAATCAGGAGACATATAGCATGGAGGTGTGGCTCTAATATAATCTGATTCCCCCATTAATGACCCAGCTTTATCCATGACCCCTGACCATTCTATATCTGTTCCTGTCATTACAGAAGTTGTACCTGTATCTATGTTAGATGTAGCACATTACACACACTTCAACTAAAGTTAAATAGTTATTTTCATCCTTGAATGACTGATTTATTGCTTTTATCTAAAAGTGATTAAAATATATCCCATATTCCATGAATTTTACATCATCAGGACCTTCAAAATTGTTCTAAAATCTTACACAACATTCCTGTAAGTATCTGCTTACTAGTTAAGTCATGATTAACTCAGAGCAGTCTGTTGTATCTGGGCCATGATGATGCTGATAGACTCATCACTACATGAACAAGACTGAATAAAGATTAAAGAAACATTTGAGCTCTTTCTGTATATTTCATTTTTTCTTTCTTTTTTATTATTTCATCACAATAGTTCTTCATTTCTGTTCTAGTTTCTGGGTTCTAATTTAAGGATGGATCTGTCTACGTTCTCTGTGTCAGTCAGTGTCTTGACCCTTATTATAGATTACGACTACAAGTATTAGAAGATCCAAATAAAAAAAGCACTAGATGTTTCATTGTTATCAAAGTTGCTATTTTCCATTAAAAGAGATCATTTGAAATGTTTTTTCATACATCAGTTTATTCTTTGATGTATTTTATTGAAATTTGTTAAATTTTTTGATAGTTTATGCAAATTCTGACCAATCAGAGAAATAAGAATTGAAAGTGTTCCTCCTCCCATGGTTGTAAATAAAGAGGCAGACTGAAGAGTGTAATACACACACACACACACACACACACACACATACAGATTTGCATGAAGAGCTCTGAGACCCAGAATAGATCACCACTTTCAGCAGATGTTCATGGTTCTTCAGCTAAACTCACTCAAGCACAACACACAGCGCTGCACTCGACCTGCTGTTAAAGGTGCTGTTCCAAATCACTGCCAAAGACACTTCACTAATGAAAAAGGAGACCTGCTTTCCACATTGAAGCTTTATTTCAGCAGAGCTACACCACTGACATCACCTCAGACTGCTAAGCATGGTTTAAAGCGTACACTTGAATTCTAGTGGACCTCACAGCGGCTCTTTCGGAACGAGGCGACCTGAGTGGTGTCGTGGTGGGAGACGGTACAGCCGAACACCTCAGCCTCCTCCCAGCGTTCTTTGCTGAGGGTCAGGGTGCTGCTGCGGCTGTAGACGCCGTTCTTCTGTTCTTCTGTGCTGGTCAGAACCCCTTCATTTACCTCAGCACCATCCACGGTCCAGCTCAGCAGCGCCCCCTGTGGAGAATAGGCCGAGAGCAGGCAGAGCAGTGAGGCCGTTCCCTCAGAGCGCTGCAGAGAGGAGGGAGGGAGCAGAGACACGGAGGGCTTCACCATCGGACCAGCTGAAGAACGAACACACACACACACACACACACACACACACACAATTAGATTAATGTTAATGTGAACTCTATCATACTGAACATGGTGATATTTGGTCCTTCAGTTCAGCTGTAGAGCAGATGCAGTAGTTTATCTGGACATCGTACAACAGGACACAATTCTGATAACATTATCCAACCAAACTGCAGCTCAACAAAATCTCCTTCTATTAAATAAAACACACCGTGCTTAAATAACCATCACACCATGGTAAAGTCATCTTTGTTTAATTTTTTAAATCATCCTAATAATTATTTATAGGTTATAATTTAATGGGAAATCAACAAAAAATGTAAACAAACAATAAAACAAACTGTTACACAAAGTTCCATTGTGATTAATTAGAGTAACACAAAGCAAAAATTTAATGAAATAAAATCTAACATTTCACATGAACCTTAAAAATAGATGAATTGACTTCATCAGAATTTTAAAAAATGACAAATGAAACCGAGAACCTAGAAACAGCTCTCTCCTCTTCACACCACATTCCACTTTTCTCTCTTTTATTGAAAAGACCAATTTCTTTATCAAAATTTCACAGTATTAATTTGCAGTAAATTTATCAGTTTCACGGAATTCATAAAAAGAACTAATGACTCTATGAGCATTTAAACAAATAAGGCACTTACTTTTCATAATGAGTTTGGTTCCTCCACCAAAAGTCCACCACAGTGATACATTCCTATGAAGCCATCGTACAAAAACCTCTGTCACACTACAGTGAACACACACACACACACACACACAGACACACACACAGTTCAATAATTGTTGTTATATTTACAGAAGACAACTGTAAGATTGAAGATTTCTTCATAAGTAAGTTTTCTTCATCACTCATCTGTTTAAACTCAGTGATGTTTCAGTAAAAAGGTCTGACTCTGGAGCACAGTGTACTGTACACACTGCAGAAGACTGGAGGAGAAATAACACTGAATGATGGATTAGTGATGAGATTCATCTCTACAGTCAGAAACACAATAAACATGACACATAAATATAGTAAAGAATAACTTTTTAATGTTGGTCTCTTCTACATCTCCTCTGTAGTCAGTCTGAATCCTGATGGAATTAAACTGAAAATCTGAACTTCTGTCATTTCTCTACTGCATTTATACACTTGAAACAAATATAACATAAACTTATCTTTCTAATTCACTTATTTATGCAACTTATACCTAAAGGTATTTTCCAGAAAATCTCCATCTGACTCCAGAAGTAAAATTCACACAATATCTCTGTAGTAGTGTGAGAATGACAGTAAGATTGTTGGAATGTGGTAAAGGTGTTTCCATACTTAGAGGACACTTTGCATTGGCAGCACATGCTTCAGTGCTCTGGGAGTGTTTATAGCACTGTGACTTTAACACTTCATGACTGAGAGCTGCTGCTACAGCAACTTCACCCACAGCTACCATGACTTTGATCCCCGTCTTCATCTGGACACTGATCCTCTGGACTCAAGGTCAGACACTGCTTCATATTTTATCTCTACAATGATCTGTTCATACTAATACACTTATTGTTTCTATTAGAATATTTCAGTTTCATGCTGCGTTATTGTGTATTTTTCAGAATGCAGAGGTCAAGTCACAGTAACTCAGACTCCTGCAGTGAAATCTGCTCTTCCAGGAGAAACAGTCACCATCAACTGTAGAACCAGTCAGGCAGTGTATACAGACTCAAACGGTGAGCGTTTAGCCTGGTATCAGCAGAAACCTGGAGAAGCTCCTAAACTCCTGGTTAAGCTCGCAAATCAGCGAGAGTCAGGTATTCCAGCTCGTTTCAGTGGCAGTGGATCTGGATCTGATTTCACTCTGACCATCAGTGGAGTCCAGACTGAAGATGCAGGAGATTACTACTGTCAGAGTGTACATTACATCAGTAGTATCTGGTCGTATCACAGTGTTATAGAGTCGTACAAAAACCTCCCTCAGTCAGATTGTAGAGAGACTGAACTGCTGCAGCTGGGAGAGACTGCAGGTGCTGAGTTGGAGGATGTGATACGACACAATGACACTCTGTGGAGGAGAGGAACCACACCACACTAACTCACAACTCACATTAGAGATCTCTCAATAGTCATCACACCACACTGCACACAGTCCATCACATCCACTACTTTTGTAGTTTTCTACAGAGATGGTGCTCACTGTCACAATATCATAATTTTACTAATATCAAGTATCTTATTATCAAATTCATTTCTGTTTCATATGATTCTCCACACATTTACTCCATCTAAACTGTCCTGCTCACAAAGACTGGTTTTCATACAGTTTTGTTTGTGTGCATCTTTTCTTGCAGGCATGGGTCTTGCAGCAAAATCCAATTACACCTCATGAAAACACATTCCAACTTAATGGTCAGGTTTCCATTTTTCTTGATATTGTCTTACTAATAAGTGTTAGTTTTGTACTGATGTTTGGACACACTGACTCACTGTGTTTAACTCCAGAGTATCAGAAAATATGAAAGGTAAAATTAATTCTCATCATAATCTATGGTTAGGGTTAGGGTAACTGTAAGAATCCTGGATAAGTTAAATTAATGAACAAATAAATGATGTTAATTTGTGTATATAGTCCTCAGCTTATGTCTAGTCTGGGCTAGAAGGACATCAGTCTCAGCTGCATGTCTTCATAGAATTCTGTGTTAATGTTGGTTGTGTTCTTGCTTGATAAAAGTTAAAAATAATTATTTTTAAGCAATTTTCTAGACATACACCAAAATGTCTATTTCAGTAAGAGAGGTGTTTTGGTCTTAAAGATGTTTGACGAGTTCAGAGGACGAGGTTTGAGACGCCACCTCTCATCTATTTACATTACTATTCTATCATGTTTACTCCATCAGTTCACATCAATCAGTTCACTACATGCTGGTTGCAGTGGAGCTCCAACAGTCCCATTCCTGATTGATGGACGTTCCTGGTGTTGATGTTTCAGGGTCTGGTGCATGTCTTTTATGCTTTGGTCAGGCACAGTGTCCTTCAGTCTGTTGGCTTGTGTCAGTGGTGAAGGACTTTACTCTGCTCTGGTCCTTCAGCTCTCTGTAGTGCTGCTGTTCTCTGCAGTCTGATCACCTCATGACTACAGCCTCATGGTGTGGAGATTGGGGTGGTGTTGCTCACTGACACTGTGACCAACTGAATCATTGAGATTTATTCACAGCAACAGAGGACCCAACTAACCATTCTGATGTTGTGGGAATTCCACTAACCAAATAAAATATACTCTTAATATTGTTAGAAAAATTATATTTTAGTAAAATATGATAATCTACAGAGATATAATCATGGTTAAAAAGGTTTAATTTCCATAACCATCGTGTCAGTATTTGACTATTAGATGGGGCTTGGAAAGTATCATAAGCATTTGTATAATTTAATTTAAAAGAAAATGATTTACATCTTCAATCTGAATCACATTTTCAGTGATGATTTCTCTCAATTATTTGTTACGTCAAAATAGCGCACATATAAAATTATAAACCCAAAGCCCCCTGTGAAACTATGGAATAAAATGGCATGGGAGAATAATAATGATATTATTCATTATTTATTATTATTATTATTTATAATAATAATAATAATAATAATAATAATAATAATAATAATAATAATAATAATATTATTATTAATATTATTATTATTATTATTAATATTATTATTATTATTATTATTTGTTTTTCTCATGAATGATCAGGTTCTACAGCAGATACTGAGACAGATGCACTGGTGATTTGTGTATGATGTGTTTAATCAACAATGTAAAGCAAGCGTGTTTACTGATTCAAAAGCTTTTATTAATAATTCAAAGCAGGACATTGCAGTGATCCACACACTTAACACATATTTAGGTGATAATTAAGAAGAAGAGCTGAGTTAAACTGAGGAGTGTGTGAGCTCACATGTTAATAACACAAATGAAATGATGAGAGAGGATGATTTGAGCAGTAAAGGCCACATGTACCACACAGTGAAGCAGTAGAAGGTGAGCTGAGTAAAGTGTGTGTGATCTCACAGCTCTGAGCACTGCTCTGTGTTCACTGTGCTCACCACAGTAGGTTGGTTGTCTTTGGAGGCCTCACAGGTCACCACCTTGTTCCTCCACTGCTCCCGGTGGAGGCTCAGTGTGCTGCTCCAGCTGTAGAAGCCGTCAGCGTTCAGAACGGAGGTGCTGCTGCTTTCCCCCGAGCTCCAGCTGCTGCCATCAACCTTCCAGCTCAACTTCCAGTCCGAGGGGAAGCCCTTGTAGGCCACACACATGAGTGTGACCTTCTCCTGCTGCAGCTCCACACTGGAGGGGGGCAGCACCGTCACACTGGGCTGGGTGACACCTACACACACACACAGAGGTGAGACAGGAATGGACAGCTGTCAGTCACTCAGGCTTTGTTTCAGCTCACTGTGTGTGTTTCACTTCCCTTTATATCTTACAGAGCAGAACTGAGATCAGTGGAGCATCACAAACGTTTCACATTCAATTCTAATACTTTTACATCTTACAGCTATAATGATTTATATTATTGTGAACATTAAAAGTTCAAATTTAATTGTACTGTACCTTCAATAATAAGCAATATTAAACATATTTTATAATGTAATTAAACAGCATTTAAAGTAAAACAAATTCATAATTTAAATAAAATCTTTATTTAAGACAAAGTCTTCAGGTCATCTGTTCATACAGTTTAGTGTCTCTGAGATATTAAATGTAGTTTGAATTATTCACTGAAACACTGTTAAAGCAATTTGTACAAACATTAATATGTGTTTTGGTTGTTTTATGTATTTAACTTAAATTAAAGTGAACTATTAGTACTATAGTCAGATACATTTTGTGAAACCTCTAAAATATTAGACATTTGAGAAACAGAATGACTATCTTAACATCGCATTTTATTAAAATGAATTTAAAGACAAAAAAAAACTATGGACTATAATCTTTACAGTTTTTATGAAGAATCTGAACACACTCCATTTCAGTAATTAATAAACAGGTTACTTACGGCCCACAGACAGTTTGGTTCCTCCACCAAAAGTCCACCACAGTGATACATTCCTATGAAGCCGTCATACAAAAACCTCTGTCACACTACAGTGAACACACACACACACACACACACACAAACACACACACACACACACACACAAACACACACACACACACACAAACAGAGTTAACTAATTGTGGTTATATTTGCAGAACACAACTGTATGATTAACGATTTCCCCATTAGAAAAATAAATCATTAGTTAGTCCTAACTCCTGAAAATTTCCAAGAAATGAAAAAAATATTCAAGATTCAACTTTTCTCTCCAATTAATTTATTTATTCAATTTTGACCTAAAAGTATTTTCCAGAAAAGCTCCATCAGACTCCAGAAACAAAATTCACACAATAACTCTGTAGTAGTGTGAGAATGACAGTAAGATTGGGGGAATGTGGTAAAGGTGTTTCCATACATAGAGGACACTTTGCATTGGCAGCACATGCTTCAGTGCTCTGGGAGTGTTTATAGCGCTGTGACTTTAACACTTCATGACTGAGAGCTGCTGCTACAGCAACTTCACCCACAGCTACCATGACTTTCATCCCCGTCTTCATCTGGACACTGATCCTCTGGACTCAAGGTCAGACACTGCTTCATATTTTATCTCTACAATGATCTGTTCATACTAATACACTTATTGTTTCTATTAGAATATTTCAGTTTCATGCTGCGTTATTGTGTATTTTTCAGAATGCAGAGGTCAAGTCACAGTAACTCAGACTCCTGCAGTGAAATCTGCTCTTCCAGGAGAAACAGTCACCATCAACTGTAGAACCAGTCCGGCAGTGCATGGTAATAACTGGTTACACTGGTATCAGCAGAAACCTGGAGAAGCTCCTAAACTCCTGATTAAGCTCGCAAATCAGCGAGAGTCAGGTATTCCAGCTCGTTTCAGTGGCAGTGGATCTGGATCTGATTTCACTCTGACCATCAGTGGAGTACAGACTGAAGATGCAGGAGATTACTACTGTCAGAGTTTCCATTACATCAGTAGCACCAACCTGTTCACACAGTGTTATAGAGTCGTACAAAAACCTCCCTCAGTCAGATTGTAGAGAGACTGAACTGCTGCAGCTGGGAGTGACTGCAGGTGCTGAGTTGGAGGATGTGATACGACACAATGACACTCTGTGGAGGAGAGGAACCACACCACACTAACTCACAACTCACATTAGAGATCTCTCAATAATCATCACACCACACTGCACACAGTCCCTCACACCCAACAGTTTAACATAAATAGTTCTGCAATTTTCTATTTATCACAACTTTATCACTAATCCTACCCTCAGTACATTCTCTAATTCTGACCCAGAATCAATCCCTGTTCTTCATCTGGTCTCAGCCTCAGTCTCTGTCTTGTGCCTGTTTCAGATTACACTCTGGTCATGATCTGGACTCTGACTCAGTCACTGGTGTAACTCCTCTTGACCCTGAACCTGCTGTTCATTCTCTTTATTTCCTAGTGCAGACTGAGACCTGGTTTGCTGCAGAGGATTCAGGGACACTGTGTGTCTCACACTATTACACACCTCTTGTACTGTCTCATCTTAAACAATTTCATTCTTTCAATTCGTTTCTGTCAAAAATTAATCTGATCCAGCGGTCATCCTACTGAGACCTCATCACTTCCTCTACTTTTAGACTGAAACCTCCCTTCAGACAAGCCTCCTGTCCTCCTGCCTGCCGTCATTCTCTTGAACTCCTTTAACATGACCATCAACAGCTTCCCTCTAACACACAATGGTTGACATGTTCTGGACCTGGTCTTCATCCACCCATCATCCATTCCTGCCTGACCTACCACTATCTAGTTTAACCCCTCCCAGACTTCCTGAATGCTCCACTCTTTCTCTTCTTCCTCCATGGCTTTCCTCATCCTCTGGTTCTGCACAGATCTCATGATGTCTGGCAGAAATCTCATCATGGCAGTTCATCAACTGAAACTAAATCTCAGTAAGACTGAGCTGCTGTATATCACTGAAGAAGCTTCTCCATGTCAGGATGCTGTGCTCTCTGAGTTACACCATCTGACCTTCTCTCTTCATATTAAGACTCTTCTCTGACTTGGCCCCCAGGTGGAGGAATGAACTTCCTCTGGCTGACTGAAAAGCTGATTCACTATCTGTCTTCAAAGAAAGACCAATTCCCTTCAAACACCAAGCACTAAAATGAGAATTTATTAGAAAACCTCATCTTCTACTGTTGCTGTGCTGCTGTACTAACTTAAGCTATCTCCTCTAACAGGGATTTAGCTTCATAATATTTTATTAGTCAGTGAGGATGTGTTTTTGGAGATTACAAAGCAGTTCTACTTTTGTAAGTGACTCTGGATAAAGCCATCTGATAAATGCTGTAAATGTAAATATTCTCAAGACAGAGAGTGCATTACTACTTCCTGTGCTGTCTTGTGCCTCAGGTCTCCTTCATGCCTGGTGCAATATTGAATCAGGAGACATATAGCATGGAGGTGTGGCTCTAATATAATCTGATTCCTCCATTAATGACCCAGCTTTATCCATGACCCCTGACCATTCTATATCTGTTCCTGTCATTACAGAAGTTGTACCTGTATCTATGTTAGATGTAGCACATTACACACACTTCAACTAAAGTTAAATAGTTATTTTCATCCTTGAATGACTGATTTATTGCTTTTATCTAAAAGTGATTAAAGTATATCCCATATTCCATGAATTTTACATCAGGACCTTCAAAATTGTCCTAAAATCAGACACAACATTCCTGTAAGTATCTGCTTACTAGTTAAGTCATGATTAACTCAGAGCAGTCTGTTGTATCTGGGCCATGATGATGCTGATAGACTCATCACTACATGAACAAGACTGAATAAAGATTAAAGAATCATTTGAGCTCTTTCTGTATATTTCATTTTTTCTTTCTTTATTATTTCATCGCAATAGTTCTTCATTTCTGTTCTAGTTTCTGGGTTCTAATTTAAGGATGGATCTGTCTACGTTCTCTGTGTCAATCAGTGTCTTGACCCTTATTATAGATTATGACTACAAGTATTAGACTCAAATTTAAAAAAAAAAGAAAAAAAAAAGCACTAGATGTTTAATTGTTAAAGTTGCTATTTTCCATTAAAAGAGATCATTTGACATGTTTTTTCATACATCAGTTTATTCTTTGATGTATTTTATTGAAATTTGTTAAATAAGAATTGAAAGTGTTCCTCCTCCCATGGTTGTATATAAAGAGGCAGACTGACGTGTAATACACACACAGATTTGCATGAAGAGCTCTGAGACCCAGAATAGATCACCACTTTCAGCAGATGTTCATGGTTCTTCTGCTAAACTCACTCAAGCACAACACACAGCGCTGCACTCGACCTGCTGTTAAAGGTGCTGTTCCAAATCTCTGCCAAAGACACTTCACTAATGAAAAAGGAGACCTGCTTTCCACATTGAAGCTTTATTTCAGCAGAGCTACACCACTGACATCACCTCAGACTGCTAAGCATGGTTTAAAGGGTACACTTGAATTCTAGTGGACTTCACAGCGGCTCTTTCGGAACGAGGCGACCTGAGTGGTGTCGTGGTAGGAGACGGTACAGCCGAACACCTCAGCCTCTTCCTAGCGTTCTTTGCTGAGCGTCAGGGTGCTGCTGCGGCTGTAGATGCCGTTCTTCTGTGCTTCATTTACCTCAGCACCATCCACGGTCCAGCTCAGCAGCGCCCCCTGTGGAGAATAGGCCGAGAGCAGGCAGAGCAGTGAGGCCGTTCCCTCAGAGCGCTGCAGAGAGGAAGGAGGGCTTCACCATTGGACCAGCTGCAGAACACACAAACACACAATTAGATTAATGTTAATGTGAACTCTCATACTGAACATGGTGATATTTGGTCCTTCAGTTTAACATCTGTAGAGCAGATGCAGTAGTTTATCTGGACATCATACAACAGGACACAATTCTGATAACATTATCCAACCAAACTGCAGCTCAACAAAATCTCCATCTATTAAAACAAACACACCGTGCTTTAACCATCACACCATGGTAAAGTCATCTCTGTTCAATTTTTTAGATAACCTTATTTATGGGTTATAATTTAAATGGGAAATCAACATTAATACATTTAAACAAAATATAAACTGTTAAAAAAAATATAAATTTCCATTGTGAGTGTAACGCAAAGCAAAAATCAAATCCAACATTTCACATGAACCTTAAAAAATGACAAAAGCCTTTATAGAATCAGCTCTCCTATTCACACCACATTTCACTTTGCTCTATTTTATAGAAGACCCATTTCTATATCTAAATTTCAGTATTATTTTGCAGTAAATCTATCAATTTCATTGATTTTCAAACAAAGTAATGACGCTATGAGCATTTAAACAAAAGGTACTTTTCATAATGAGTTTGGTTCCTCCACCAAAAGTGTACCACAGCGATACATTCCTATGAAGCCATTGTACAAAAACCTCTTTCACACTACAATGAACACAGTTCAATAACTTGTTAGAGTTAAAGAACAACTATTTGATTGAAGATTTTTACATGAGTAAGTTCTTAGTCACTCTGCTGTTTAAACTTGTAACTCAGGAGTTCACTGAAACATCACACCACCTCATGTTCTCTCCTCATATTGCATTAAGCTCTGAACATGGCCCTAAGGTGGACAAATGAACTTTCTCTAGCTGACTGAAAAGTTGAATCATTGTCTCTTCACTGACCAACTGCCAACACAAAGCATTAAACACAGCATTAAATGACAAATCTCATCTTTTACTGTTGTTGTGCTGCTGTAAGAACTAATGCTAACTTCTCTAACAGGGCCCTCAGGGTGTGTTTGATGGAGATTACAAAGCACTTCTACCTCTGTATCTCAATCTGGATAAGGGCATCTGCCAAATGCTGCAAGTGTAAATATTAATGGAATAGCTGGTGTTCCCGGAGTCTTTGGAGGACGGTTCTGACATGAACAACATGTTTGGTCTCGTTACGAGAGTACACCAGAATGTCGATGTAGACGATGACGAAGCGATGTAGGTACTCTCGGAACAGTTCATTCATGTAGCCCTGGAAGACTGATGGTGCATTAACCAGACCGTATGGCATCACTAGGTATTCGTAGTGGCCTGTAGGGGTTACGAAAGCTGTCTTCCACTCGTCCCCCTCACGGATCCCGATCAAATTATAGGCGCTGCGTAGGTCGAGCTTGGAGAAGATCCAGGCTCCTCTCAGTTGTTTGAGGGCGGCAGGAACAAGTAGAAGGGGATACCGATATTTAACGGTGACCTGGTTGAGAGCATGTTAATCAATACAGGGACGGAGTCCTCTGTCCTTCTTGGCCACGAAGAAAAAGCTTGAGGCAGCTGGGGACTTAGAAGGACGGATATATCCTTGCTTTAGGGCCTCTCGAATGTAGTCCTCCATGGCCTGGTGTTCCGGCAGGGACAGGGAGTATATTTTGCCTAGTGGCACGGGGGCATCAGGAAGAAAACACAAAACACGTCTTGGTAGTCCAAGTATTGCGGAGGAATGGAAGGAAGCCGTTTTTGATGCGGGCTCTAGATGGATGTGGATTGTAGGGATAAGGAGGGAGTTTTGGGAACCTGAAGCGGGAGGTTAGGAAAACAATGATTGAAGGAGTGTTCTCCCCACTTCAGAACCTCTCCAGTGGCCCAGGAAATGGTAGGGGAGTGCCCCATAAGCCAAGACCGTCCAAGGATTCTTCCCGAAGTGGACCTCTCTAGAACCAGGAAATAACTTCTGAGTGAAGAAAGCCGATCCTCATGTGGAGTGGCCCCACGAAGGAGTGCACTGTCCCCCACCCCAGGGGTCTACCGGTGATGGAGTGGATGCGGTAGTGGACGGGGTTAGGGCTCTTCTTGAGGCCCAACTGGTGGCAAATGTCAGTGGAGATGAAATTGCCAGCTGATCCAGAGTCTAGGAGCACGTGAACTGTAATGGGAGAGGAGCCACAAATCAGTTCTACAGGCGTGGTGAGTGGTTTTAAATGAGTAGAGGAATAAGTGATCGTACTCACAGCTGGGCGTACCGGGTGTGTGGGACATGCAGGCAATGCATGTCCCGGTTGGCCGCAGTAGAGGCAGAGATCCTGGGTCAGCTGGCGTTGTCTCAGAAGTTGGTTAGCAGGGTACATTCTTCCCACCCACTGGCAGCAGCTAGAGTGCGGAAATGCAGAGTATAGTCATTAATGGAGCGTGTACCTTGTTTCAGGTGGTAGAGTTGCTCTCCCACACTCATATCCCATAAGGGTTTGCCGAAGACCTCTCTGAAGTGAGCGATGAAAACGTCAACAGACTGAAGAACTGGGCCATTCTGCTGCCAGAGGGAATCAGCCCAGTGGAGTGCTTTCCCAGTCAGAAGCGAGATGAATGCAATCTTTGCCCCGTCGGTGGGAAAGCGGTGGGGTTGCATCTCCATGGCTAGTTGACACTGAAGCAGGAAACCACTGCAATCCTCTGCCGAACCAGAGTAGGAAGAGGGCGTGGCCATCGTGCCGGCGAGGTATGCCACTTCCGGGTTCGGCGGTGGACGCGCAGCCGCGGTAGAGTCAGCAGCAGCCGCGGGCTGAGATGCGGTGGGAACCGTAGTGGTAGTGGGCTAAGTGGTGGCTTCCTGCAACGCGGGGAGCACTCCCTGCAGCGCACTGACCAGCTGGTGGATGATGTCAGCGGCTGTTGGGTCCATACTGTTCTACGGTCTGGTCTTCTGTCACTAAAACACCAGAGGAGAACAGGCAATGGAGTATTAAGTTTATTGGAAACAGAACACGGGTGGAAAGAGGGACAGTGGAGAATACTCAGCTTTACGGAGGAGACTGTGAGGCGGAGCTGGAGGTAGATGATGCTGTGCACGGAGGTGAGTTGAGTGAGTAATCGTGGAGGAGAAAAAAAAAAAAAAAAGGAGGAGAAGGTAGTAGTCGGGGCAAAACGGGAAGTAGCGGTAGCTATGGTGCTAAAGCTCACGAATGTCAGCGCTATAAGGAGTCGGTGTCTAAACCAGACCAGACAGGGAAGTAGTGGAGAGAGTTCTCTTAAATAGGAGAGTGGAGGAAAGAAACTAATGAGGTGCAGGTGAACTCAATCAGTATTCGGGAGCGTGAGTGCGCTGGTGCGGGGTCGGGTCCGGCATGCCTGTGACAGAGAGGTGGCAGCCTTCCACTTAAATAAAAGAGAACGCCTGGCCAGGAGGGATGCAAGAGACAATAATGAACGTTTAGCTGGGGTTAGACGCCTATCATCCTCTCCAATAAAGCCAAAAAGAGCAACCAGGGGGTCTGGTTCAAGATTGCAACTCAGTACGCGAGACAGGATTTGAAGGACATCCCTCCAGAATTTTTCCAAATTAGGGCATGTCCAGTACATATGAATGAGAGACGCCTCTCCACTTTTACATTTATCACAGCAAGGATCGACATGTGGGTAGAAGCGAGAGAGCTTAACTTTGGAGAAATGAGCCCTATGTACAACCTTAAACTGTAATAAGGAGTGACGAGCACATAAGGAGCTTGAGTTGACGACAGTGTCAGATTTAGTTCTCTTTCCCAAGGAGTTTTAATTTTATTCAAAATGGTTTAACTCAAACCCATTAATATGCCATAAATAGTGGATATTAGGCCTTTAAACAGTCTATCTACAATAGATTATCTATAATATTTGCATCCGGACCCTCAGAGAAGTATAGTATCAAAGAGCTAATGAAGTGTCTTATTTGCAAATATCTGAAAAAGTGAGATTTGGAAAGATTAAACCTTTGGGACCGCTGTTCAAACAATGCAAACTTATGATCAATAAAAAGATCTTTTCAAAGCTTAATGCCTTTACTGTGCCATTCTTGAAATACCGAATGTTGTAAAGAAGGTTGGAAGAGATGGTTAGATACAATAGGGCTGGAGAGAGAAAAGCCCAAAGTACGACTGTACTTTCTGACCTGAGCCCACACTCTCAGAGTTTGCCTAATAACTGAATTATTGATTGATTTAATTGAGGGGAGGGGGCGTGCAGATCCACGAAGTACAGACACAGAGAGGTTTTTGACAGAGTTTATCTCCATTTCCACCCAGGCAGGCCGATTAGGTTGGTTATGGAAATATGCTCAAAAGGTGAGAGAACGAATGATTGCTGCCCAGTAGTATAAACGAAAATTGGTTACAGCCATGCCACCATCACTTTTAAATCTGTGAAGTAGGGACTTATTTCAATCAAGGATGCTTACCTTTCCAAAGGTAAGTTGATATAATTGAATCCAATGCATTGAAGTAAGATTTGGGAATAAAAACAGGAACAGACTGAAAAAGATGTAAGAATTTAAGGAGAATATTCATTTTAATTACATAAATTCGGCCCACCAGGGACATGGACAGTGGTGACCATTGTCCCAAGTTCCTTTTTGTTTGATTTAGCAACCCAGCAAAATTTTCTTTAAAAAGGTACTTATGTTTGCTTGTCACTGTGATACCAAGATAGGTAAACTGGTATTTCACTATCTTAAAAGGGAGGTTGTGCATTTCTGTTGTCAGTGCTTCACTATTTAACAGAAACAGTTCGCTTTTGTGCAAATTCAGTTTATATTCCGAAAAAAGACCAAATTTAGTGAGCAGTGACAGCAAAGGTGGCAGAGAGGTGGCAGGATCTGATATGAAAAGTAAAAGATCATCTGCATAAAGGGAGACCTTATGTTCTTCTCCCTGCCTCCAAATCTCAGATATATCCCTACAACTACGAAATGCAATTGCTAATTGCTCAATAGCAAGGTTAAAAAGCAATGGACTCAGAGGACATCCTTGACGAGTTCCCCGCTGAAGGCTGAATGGTTGAAATTGCTGTGAATTCATCAGGACTGAAGCGACAGGGCTTGAATATAATAATCTGACCCAAGTGATAAAACTTGTTCAAAACTGAATTTTTCTAAGACCTTAAATAAATACTCCCATTCCACACAGTCAAAGGCTTTTTCAGCATCCAAAGAGAGGACACACTCGGGAATCCCATCTGACGGGGTGTACAAAATATCCATAAGGCGCCAAAGATTAAAGTAACAATGACGGTTTTTGATAAAGCAGGGTCTGGTCCTCAGATATTATTGAGGGTTGAACATTCTCTAATCTTCAAGCTTGGACTTTAGCAAGGATTTTAACATCCACATTAAAAAGAGAGATTGGTCTATATGAAGAGCACTCTGTTGGCCCTTTGCTATAGGGGTGATATGAGCCTCATTAAATGATGCTGGCAATTTACCTCGCTTAAACCACTCTGATAAAACCAAAGCTAGTTGTGGTGCATGGAATGAGGAGAATGATTAAGAAAATTCTGCAGGGAACCCATCAGGACCCGGAGTTTGCATTGATGAGATAGCTGAGATTATTTCCTCTTGTGATATGGGCTCTTCTAATCTTTATCTAAAATCAGGGGACAGTATTGGGATATTTAATTGAGTCAGAAAATTCTCAACTGAACTATGGTCCTCTGGGAAATCAGAGGTATATAATCGAGAGTAAAAATTTGTAATAATATTAGATTAATATTAGAGTGATCAGTAGTTATGCCACCATTCTCCATTTGAATTTTTGTTGTGTTGCTGTGCTCTAAATTCTCTTAACTGATTATCTAATCGTTTCCCAGATTTGTCACCATGAATGTAAAATTGGCTCCTACTCTTTAATAACTGGGGTTCAATTAAATGTGTTGAGATGAGTTTGAATTTAGTTTGCAATTCTACATGTTTTTTTTTTTTTTATAGACATTAGGGTTTTTAAATAGAGCATATTGTCGTTCTGTTTCTTGGATTTGGTCGACCAATTCTTTTCGCTCTTTATATGCCTTCCTTTTCATATTTGCAGTGTATGAATTTATTTGTCCTCTAAGGTAGGCTTTCAGAGCATCCCAAACAGTTAAACTTGAAGTTTCAGATATATCATTTGTGTTTAAGAAAAAAACTATCCGGTCTTCCATAAATTTAATCTTTCATCTACCAATAAGGATGAATTAAAACGCCAATGTTTCTTAATTTGAGGGAGATCAGGGAGTGTCATAGACATAACAACTGGAGCATGATCAGATATCACGATGCTCTGATAAGCACAAGAGCCATTGGGATCAGTTGATTGTCTATAAGCAAATAATCGATTCTAGAAAATATGTCAGAGATACCATAACTGCAAAGATAAGACTGAAGTAGCATAGCAGATTTACTTAGTAGCATAAATAGCAGCATATAAATTAGCCAGCACTATGTTAGTATTAAATAATTTCCCTGAGACAATGATATAGCAACCAGACATGTCCGGAATAACATTATGGTGCTCAAAAGAGATGTTTGGGTTAATAAGAATTGAAACCCCCCTAGCTTTGGCCTGAAAGGTCGAGTGGTAGTGCTGCCCTCCCCAGTGTGACATGTGGCGAGAGTTATCAGAACTGTGAATGTCAGTTTCTTGTAAAAAGGCAATTGTAGTGTTAAGTTGTTTAAGGTGTGAGAGCACCATCCTTCTTTTGACCGGATGGTTTAGGCCCTTAACATACCAGCTCACAAAGTTTAAAGAACTATTCATTATCATTGAAAGAGAGTGCAGGTTGGTAAACATAGATTATATTGAAATGCCAAGTGTCATCTTTAAAACAAATGTGTAAAACACAAACAGACATATGATTAGATAAACTGTCTAAACAGTTCTGACAAAGTACTGGCTTTGGAGATCCCACAACCCCCCACACCCCTTTCCTTCATACCCCACGTTTATACAAATCCGTCCCTGTACTCGGCTCGCTGGCTTAAAACTTCGGGAGCGTAATCTTCTATGACCCGGATCTGCTGGCTGCGATTTTCCAGTTTCCCTCTCCACCGTGCCTCCCAAATCAAAAGTTCTTTAATCTGGTACCGGTGTACACGGAGAATGACCGGGCAAGGTCTCTGTCCAGAAGCGGGTTTGGATGCAGGTATACGGTGGGCTCTGACAATCTCTGGTGGGGATGGGAGCATTTCACACAAAAATTTTGAAAAGAATTCAGTAAGGAGTCCACCATCAGTAGATTCTGGAAGGCCTAGAATACACCATTTATGTTTCCTGCTTCGGCCTTCTAGGTCTATGACTTTGGTCATTAACTTGGAGCTGCTTTCCCGAAGACCGGAGCAGATATTTTCCAACTCGCTTACATGCTGGCTCAGGTCAGCCGTAGCAAGTTCTAATGAAGGTAAGCTTTGACCATGGTCCTCTACTTTGGCTTGAATCTGGTCCAGTTTCTTTTCAAATATACTAAATGAAGATTTAAATTCAGCCGCTAATGCTACACGGTGCTTATCCAGCAGCTCGGAGATAGCCTCGACCGTTAAAACAGTCACAGAGTCATCCTCTTTCCCGGTTTTAACACTCGTAGTAGCCATTGTATGTCAAAAATAGGTGACCATAGGGTAGAGTATAAGAATATAATACCCTAAAAAGTAAACTTAACACACAAGAGCGGATAAAGGAGTGAAGAAATTAAGTGTTAATCGGAGTGTCTATTTTCCACATCTACTCATTGCGGTTGCTGACCGGAAGTCACATCATTCAATTCTTTGGTCATTTTCTGCACTTATGGTGCTTACTGTCACAATTAATAACATCATGGCATTACAAAAATCATGTTAATCCAATTTATTTCTGTTCTATCTGAACCCCTACATACCTACTCCATCTATAATATCCTGCTCATAAAGACGTTTTTCATACAGTTACTTGGTCTTTCCACACAGAGTTAACCCAGAGAATGCTGCTGGACCAGATAACATACCTGGCAGAGTGCACAGAGGATGTGCAGAACAGCTAGTCTTCACTGACATTTCCAACGTTCCAATGAGCAGTGCTGTCATACCAACAAGTCTCAAGACCACTACCATCTTCCCTGTGCCGAAGACATCTTCAGTGTCATGCCTCAATGACTATCATCCTGTCACACTCTCACCTATTGTCATGAAGTGCTTTGAGAGGCTCATCACAAGACCCACTGCAGTCCTCACTGGACCCCTTGCAGTCTGCATATCATGACAAGCACACCACATATGATGTGATTGTTACCACCCTCCATTTGGTACTTACCCATCTGGACACATATGTACGATTGCTGTTCATAGACTTCAGTTCAGCATTCAACATAGTCATTCCATAAGCATCTGACTGAAAAGCTGAGCCTGCAGGGCTTGAACACCTCCCTCTTTCTTTCACTTTCTGACTGGAAGACCTCAGTCAGCACAGATAAAGAGCAGCATGTCCAACATCACCACAATGAGCACTGAGGCCACTAAGGTCTGTGTGCTCAGTCCACTGCTGTTCACTCTGCTTACTCACAAGTGTGTGGCAACGCACAGCTCAAATAACATCAACAAGTTTACCCATGGCACAACTGTGGTAAGTTTCATCAGCAAGAACAATGAGTCAGCATGCAGAGAGGAGGTGAAACAGCTAACAGCCTAATGTCACCAACCTGTCTCTGAACATGGACAAGACAAAAAAAGATGGTTGTTAACTTCAGGAGAGAACAGAGTGGCCATTCTGTGCTGAACAGATCCTCAGTGGAGATCAATAGCACCAAATTCTTTGGTGTTCACCTGGCAGAGAATCTCACCTGATCAATATCAGCTTCATCACCAATGAAGCTCATCAATCTCTCTACATTCTGCAAAGCCTGAAAAAACCCCTATCCCACCCCCAGTCCTGATCACATTCTATAGGGGGGCTATTCAGAGCATCCTGAGCAGGCTTATCACTGCCTGGACCCCACAAACCCCTCACACACACCCCTGCTGTCTGAAAAAAGGTAACAAAGCATTTGAGCCAGTTTTTTTCCAAATGCCATCAGACACCTCAACCACCATCTTTTGATAGATTTTGTGAAAACTGTTGATATGAAGTTACCTTGATGAAGTAGAAAGCATATGGTACTGTATATTTATTTTAAATGATTCATTTAACAAGAAAAGTGCCTTAAATACAAATTCTGCAAACTTTTTTTTTCCCGTCTACTAGTTTCAGTTCTGTTTGTAACGTCTGTAGTGCAAATATTTTTTCTTTTTTTTTTTTTGCATTTTCCATGCTTCAGTGCTCTGGGAGTGTTTATAGCGCTGTGACTTTAACACTTCATGACTGAGAGCTGCTGCTACAGCAACTTCACCCACAGCTACCATGACTTTCATCCCCGTCTTCATCTGGACACTGATCCTCTGGACTCAAGGTCAGACACTGCTTCATATTTTATCTCTACAATGATCTGTTCATACTAATACACTTATTGTTTCTATTAGAATATTTCAGTTTCATGCTGCGTTATTGTGTATTTTTCAGAATGCAGAGGTCAAGTCACAGTAACTCAGACTCCTGCAGTGAAATCTGCTCTTCCAGGAGAAACAGTCACCATCAACTGTAGAACCAGTCAGGCAGTGTATCATCACAGCTCATATGGTCACTACTTACACTGGTATCAGCAGAAACCTGGAGAAGCTCCTAAACTCCTGATTAAGCTCGCAAATCAGCGTCTGTCAGGTATTCCAGCTCGTTTCAGTGGCAGTGGATCTGGATCTGATTTCACTCTGACCATCAGTGGAGTCCAGACTGAAGATGCAGGAGATTACTACTGTCAGAGTTTCCACAGTGGTAATGTGTTCACACAGTGTTATAGAGTCGTACAAAAACCTCCCTCTGTCAGATTGTAGAGAGACTGAACTGCTGCAGCTGGGAGAGACTGCAGGTGCTGAGTTGGAGGATGTGATACGACACAATGACACTCTGTGGAGGAGAGGAACCACACCACACTAACTCACAACTCACATTAGAGATCTCTCAATAATCATCACAGCACACTGAACACAGTCCCTCAAAACCAACAGTTTAACAAAAATAGTTCTGCGGTTTTCTGTTTATCAAAACTCTATCACTAATCCTACCCTCAGTACAATCTCTAATTCTGACCCAGAATCAATCCCTGTTCTTAATCTGGTCTCGGCCTCAGTCTCTGTCTTGTGTTTGTTTCAGGTTAAACTCTGGTCCTGCTCTGGATTCTGACTCAGTCACTGGTGTAACTCCTCTTGACCATGAGAGCTTGCTGCTATCTTGAATCAGGACAGATATAGCATGAAAGTGTGGCTCTAATATAATCAGATTCCTCCAGTTAATGACCCATCTGACCCATCTGACCCATCTGACCTTCTCTCTTCATATTAAGACTCTTCTCTGACTTGGCCCCCAGGTGGAGGAATGAACTTCCTCTGGCTGACTGAAAAGCTGATTCACTATCTGTCTTCAAAGAAAGACCAATTCCCTTCAAACACCAAGCACTAAAATGAGAATTTATTAGAAAACCTCATCTTCTACTGTTGCTGTGCTGCTGTACTAACTTAAGCTATCTCCTCTAACAGGGATTTAGCTTGATAATATTTTATTAGTCAGTGAGGATGTGTTTTTGGAGATTACAAAGCAGTTCTACTTTTGTAAGTGACTCTGGATAAAGCCATCTGATAAATGCTGTAAATGTAAATATTCTCAAGACAGAGAGTGCATTACTACTTCCTGTGCTGTCTTGTGCCTCAGGTCTCCTTCATGCCTGGTGCAATATTGAATCAGGAGACATATAGCATGGAGGTGTGGCTCTAATATAATCTGATTCCTCCATTAATGACCCAGCTTTATCCATGACCCCTGACCATTCTATATCTGTTCCTGTCATTACAGAAGTTGTACCTGTATCTATGTTAGATGTAGCACATTACACACACTTCAACTAAAGTTAAATAGTTGTTTTCATCCTTGAATGACTGATTTTGTCTAAAAGTGATTAAAGTATATCCCATATTCCATGAATTTTATATCATCAGGACCTTCAAAATTGTCCTAAAATCAGACACAACATTCCTGTAAGTATCTGCTTACTAGTTAAGTCATGATTAACTCAGAGCAGTCTGTTGTATCTGGGCCATGATGATGCTGATAGACTCATCACTACATGAACAAGACTAAATAAAGATTAAAGAAACATTTGAGCTCTTTCTGTATATTTCATTTTTTCTTTCTTTTTTATTATTTCATTACAATAGTTCTTCATTTCTGTTCTAGTTTCTGGGTTCTAATTTAAGGATGGATCTGTCTACGTTCTCTGTGTCAGTCAGTGTCTTGACCCTTATTATAGATTACGACTACAAGTATTAGAAGGTCCAAATAAAAAAAGCACTAGATGTTTCATTGTTATCAAAGTTGCTATTTTCCATTAAAAGAGATCATTTGAAATGTTTTTTCATACATCAGTTTATTCTTTGATGTATTTTATTGAAATTTGTTAAATGTTTTGATAGTTTATGCAAATTCTGACCAATCAGAGAAAAAAGAATTGAAAGTGTTCCTCCTCCCATGGTTGTAAATAAAGAGGCAGACTGAAGAGTGTAATACACACACACACACACACACACACACAAACACACAGATTTGCATGAAGAGCTCTGAGACCCAGAATAGATCACCACTTTCAGCAGATGTTCATGGTTCTTCAGCTAAACTCACTCAAGCACAACACACAGCGCTGCACTCGACCTGCTGTTAAAGGTGCTGTTCCAAATCTCTGCCAAAGACACTTCACTAATGAAAAAGGAGACCTGCTTTCCACATTGAAGCTTTATTTCAGCAGAGCTACACCACTGACATCACCTCAGACTGCTAAGCATGGTTTAAAGGGTACACTTGAATTCTAGTGGACTTCACAGCGGCTCTTTCGGAACGAGGCGACCTGAGTGGTGTCGTGGTGGGAGACGGTACAGCCGAACACCTCAGCCTCTTCCCAGCGTTCTTTGCTGAGGGTCAGGGTGCTGCTGCGGCTGTAGACGCCGTTCTTCTGTTCTTCTGTGCTGGTCAGAACCCCTTCATTTACCTCAGCACCATCCACGGTCCAGTGATATTTGGTCTTTCAGTTCAGCTGTAGAGCAGATGCAGTAGTTTATCTGGACATTGTACAACAGGACACAATTCTGATAACATTATCCAACCAAACTGCAGCTCAACAAAATCTCCATCTATTAAATAAAACACACCGTGCTTAAATAACCATCACACCATGGTGAAGTCATCTCTGTTCAATTTTTTAGATAACCTTAATAATTATTTATGGGTTATAATTTAATGGGAAATCAACATTAAAACAATTAAACAAAAAATAAAACAAACTGTTACACAAATTTCCATTGTGATAATTAATTAGAGTAACACAAAGCAACAAAGTAAATGAAATAAAATCTAACATTTCACATGAATCTTAAAAATAGATGAAGTGACTTAATCATAATTAAAAAACACGACCTAAAAGCATTTATAGAAACAGCTCTCTCCTCTTCACAACACATTTTACACACGCAATTTTCATCTAAATTTCAAAGAATTAATTGGCAGTAAATCTATTTCAAGATTATGTAATGACTCTTTGAGTATATAAACAAATAAGGCACTTACTTTTCATAATGAGATTGGTTCCTCCACCAAAAGTCCACCACAGTGATACATTCCTATGAAGCCGTTGTTCAAAGACCTTTGTCACACTACAGTGAACACACACACACACACACACACAGACACACACACACAGACAGTTCAATAATTGTTGTTATATTTACAGAACACAACTGTATAATTGAAGATTTTTTCATAAGTAAGTTTTCTTCATCACTCTTCTGTTTAAACTGTTTAAGTGATGTTTCAGTAAAAAGGTCTGACTCTGGAGCACAGTGTACTGTACACACTGCAGAAGACTGGAGGAGAAATAACACTGAATGATGGATTAGTGATGAGATTCATCTCTACAGTCAGAAACACAATAAACATGACACATAAATATAGGAAAGAATAACTTTTTAATGTTGATCTCTCCTACATCTCCACTGTAGTCAGTCTGAATCCTGATGGAATTAAAGAGAAAATCTGAACTTCTGTCATTTTTCTACTGCATTTATACACTTGAAAGAAATATATCATAAACTTATCTTTCTAATTCACTTATTTATGCAACTTATACCTAAAAGTATTTTCCAGAAAATGTCCTTCTGACTCCAGAAGTAAAATTCACACAATAACTCTGTAGTAGTGTGAGAATGACAGTAAGATTGGGGGAATGTGGTAAAGGTGTTTCCATACTGAGAGGACACTTTGCATTGGCAGCACATGCTTCAGTGCTCTGGGAGTGTTTATAGCGCTGTGACTTTAACACTTCATGACTGAGAGCTGCTGCTACAGCAACTTCACCCACAGCTACCATGACTTTCATCCCCGTCTTCATCTGGACACTGATCCTCTGGACTCAAGGTCAGACACTGCTTCATATTTTATCTCTACAATGATCTGTTCATACTAATACACTTATTGTTTCTATTAGAATATTTCAGTTTCATGCTGCTATATTGTGTATTTTTCAGAATGCAGAGGTCAAGTCACAGTAACTCAGACTCCTGCAGTGAAATCTGCTCTTCCAGGAGAAACAGTCACCATCAACTGTAGAACCAGTCCGGCAGTGTATCATCACAGCTCATATGGTCACTACTTACACTGGTATCAGCAGAAACCTGGAGAAGCTCCTAAACTCCTGATTAAGTTCGCAAATCAGCGACAGTCAGGTATTCCAGCTCGTTTCAGTGGCAGTGGATCTGGATCTGATTTCACTCTGACCATCAGTGGAGTCCAGACTGAAGATGCAGGAGATTACTACTGTCAGAGTGCACATTACATCAGTAGTATCTGGTCGTATCACAGTGTTATAGAGTCGTACAAAAACCTCCCTCAGTCAGATTGTAGAGAGACTGAACTGCTGCAGCTGGGAGAGACTGCAGGTGCTGAGTTGGAGGATGTGATACGACACAATGGCACTCTGTGGAGGAGAGGAACCACACCACACTAACTCACAACTCACATTAGAGATCTCTCAATAATCATCACAGCACACTGCACACAGTCCATCACATCCACTACGTTTGTAGTAGTTTTCTACAGTCATGGTGTTTACTGTCACAATTGAAAACATCACAGTTTTACAAATCAAATATCTAAATATAAAATTCATTTTTCTTCTATCAGATCCCCCCACACTTTATACATCTAAACTATCCTGCTCACAAAGACATCAAAAACCTGTATGAGTCATGCAGCAAAATCCCATTGCCCTACCTCCTGAAAACACACAACATTACTGCCTCATGGTCAGGTTTCCATTTTTTCCTGATAAGTGCTCGTTTTATACTGATGTTTGGACACACTGACTCACTGTGATGTTTGACTTGAACTCCAGAGTATCAGAAAATGTAAAAGATAAAAATGAATTCTTATCATAATCTGCGGTTAATGGTAGGGTAACTATAACAATCCTAGATAGGTTTGATTTATGAACAAATACATGATGTTCATTTTTGTGTATAAAGTTCTCAGCTTATGAATAGTCTGGGCTGAAGGACACCAGTCTCAGCTACATGTCTTCATAGAATTCTGTGTTAATGTTGGTGGTGATGTTCTTGGTTCTTCAAAAGTAAACCTAATCCACTTCAAGCATTTTCTAGAAGCATAGGCTAAAACAGACACCAAAATATCTTATGTCTTATTTCATTAAGAGAGGTGTTTTACTCTTGAAGATATTTGATGAGGGGTTTGAGACACCACCTCTCATCTATTTCCATTAAATGTCTATCATGTTTACTCCATCAGTTCACATCAATCAGTTCACTACATGCTGGTTGCAGTGGAACTCCAACAGTCTCATTCCTGAGTGATGGACTTTCTTAGTGTTGATGTTTCAGGGTCTGGTGCATGTCTTTTAGGCGTGGGTCAGGAACAGTGTCCTTTGGCCTGTTGGCTTGTGTCAATGGTGAAGGACTTTACTCTGCTCTGGTCCTTCAGCTCTCTGTAGTGCTGCTGTTCTCTGCAGTCTGATCACCTCATGACTACAGCCTCATGGTGTGGAGTTTGGGGTGGTGTTGCTCACTGACACTGTGACCAACTGAATCATTGAGATTTATTCACAAAATCAGAGAACTCCACTAACCATTCTGATGCTGTGGGAATGACAGTAAGATTGGGGGAATGTGGTAAAGGTGTGATTTTAACACTTTATCACTGAAAGCTGCTGCTACAGAAACATCACCCACAGCTACCATGACTTCCATCCCCGTCTTTATCTGGACATTTTAATCTTTACATGGATGACTTATCTAATTGCCTGAATGCTTGTAGAACTGGATGTATGATTGGGAACTGCTTGGTGAACCACATTATGTATGCAGATGATCTTGTGGTTTTTAGCCCTTGTAGTTCGGGTCTTCAACAACTTTTAACCATATGTTCTGTTTATGGTCTTGCGCATGACATTCTATATAATAATAATGAGTGTTATGATCATTTGTAGAACTTAGGAGGACAAGAGCCTAAATTTTCCAGTTTTTAAATTGTCTGACAAGGACCTTGCTGTGTGTGCAAAGGTGAAATATCTTGGTCATTTTTTAACTGAGCATATGACAGATGATGAGGACATTGAACGGCAACGTTGCATGCTGTATATGCAGGCTAATATTCTTTTACAGAAGTTTAACTCATGTTCAGACAAAGTGAAGACGTCACTGTTTAAAGCATATTGTACACCTCTCTGTACTGCACATTTGTGGACAAATTATCGAATGTCTAGCTTACAAAGGCTACAAGTAGCTTATAATGATGCACTGAGAATTTTATTAAGGAAACATAGATGGCATAGTGCAAGTGAAATGTTTGTGAGTGTGGGAGTAAACACATTTAAAGCCGTGTTACGTAATCTAATGTATAAATTTATCTGCTGGGTTAATGCTTCTGAGAATGAGATTATTATGGGCCAAATATAAAGTTTAGTACCACACGTTATCAGTCCAAGTTGTGGGAACACTGGCACCACTGTATTTTTTTAACGCAGTGATTTACATGTTTTTTTTTTTGTTGTTTATTTCTGTGTGTGTTTTTTGTTTTTTCTTCTGTGTGTGTTTTTTGTTTTTTCTTCTGTGTGTGTTTTTAAATATTGGACCTTGAGTCTGTAATAAAGGTTGATTGATTGATTGATTGACTGATTTATTGATTGATCCTCTGGATGCCAGAATAAAACTTGTTTGTAGCCTACATTAAAATCCAACATTGTTTTTGTGGGGTTTTTTAGTCTTTCTTTCTTCTGTTCTAACAGAGTTTTGAAACTTTTACCTCACTAACACAAGTCAGTAATCATGAAATGTTACTGATAATTTGCTGTTAATTATTTTTTCTCATAAAAAGCCCTTTGGAGAACTGACTAGTAGGGGTGTATTAATGCATCGCAATGCAAAAATGCTATAATGTGCATTGTGTGATTTCATTTCATGGAAATCAGCATTCTGTTAATAATGCATCTCATGCAGTTGCTCTGTTTGGACACCAGAGATCACAATCTGTGCAAAAGCTCAAATCTGTAGCATGCACTAGTCACATGATCAGAGTCTACACTATTACAGGAAATCATCTGAACTTGTGAAGTGATCGATGGCTTCAGATACAAGTTATACAGCTTTTATAAACAGGTTATAACAGTTAAACTTCTCAGGAGCTTTCAGACAAATCAGCCTCACACTGTAGGGGAACATAAGTATTCAAGAGGGAGGCAGTTCTGAAAAGGCGGCATTTTAGCCATCTTTGGAGCTCTACTTCTGATTAAACTGACTCCCCAGATGCGGATTTGGAGCTCATTATGGATCATGTATTCTGAATGGTTTCTCTCTGGGTCTTGTTTGTTCTCTCAGTTTTAAGATGGAATGTATCCATTTTTACGTTTAAGATACATTTTCTTTACAATATTAAACTTAACAAATAGTAGACAAAAAGGCACTTTGTTAGGCATTGTTTTTTTATTCAGATATTAAAAAGGAATCTCTTCAGTCAGTTTTTATGAAAATTCTGTCATTGAAATCTTGTGTTGAATCATATTGGATCGAATCGTGGAAGATGTGTCCTTACACTCCCACGATGTATTGTTGCCAACAGCAAGGAAATGGTCAGATCTTGTTAAATAGTTTTCTAATTTAAATAAAAACCAACAGTGAACACCTTCCACAATGAGAAGTAAATATGTTGACAGATTTTGTGCAACCAGTAAACATTTACTATGAAGTTGCTTTGAGGAAGTAGAAAGCATATAGTACTGTATCTCTGTTATAATGCTTCATTTAACAAGGAAAGCACCTTAAATACAATTTCTGAGAATTTTATTTTCATCCTACTGGTTTCAGTTCTGTTTGTAACGTGTCTGTAGTGAAAATGCTTTTTTTTGCATTCAAACCTCATGCTTCAGTGCTCTGGGAGTGTTTATAGCGCTGTGACTTTAACACTTCATGACTGAGAGCTGCTGCTACAGCAACTTCACCCACAGCTACCATGACTTTCATCCCCGTCTTCATCTGGACACTGATCCTCTGGACTCAAGGTCAGACACTGCTTTATATTTTATCTCTACAATGATCTGTTCATACTAATACACTTATTGTTTCTATTAGAATATTTCAGTTTCATGCTGCGTTATTGTGTATTTTTCAGAATGCAGAGGTCAAGCCACAGTAACTCAGACTCCTGCAGTGAAATCTGCTCTTCCAGGAGAAACAGTCACCATCAACTGTAGAACCAGTCAGGCAGTGTATCACAGCAGCTCATATGGTCACTACTTATACTGGTATCAGCAGAAACCTGGAGAAGCTCCTAAACTCCTGATTAAGTTTGCAAATCAGCGAGAGTCAGGTATTCCAGCTCGTTTCAGTGGCAGTGGATCTGGATCTGATTTCACTCTGACCATCAGTGGAGTCCAGACTGAAGATGCAGGAGATTACTACTGTCAGAGTGCACACAGTGGTGGTGTGTTCACACAGTGTTATAGAGTCGTACAAAAACCTCCCTCAGTCAGATTGTAGAGAGACTGAACTGCTGCAGCTGGGAGTGACTGCAGGTGCTGAGTTGGAGGATGTGATACGACACAATGACACTCTGTGGAGGAGAGGAACCACACCACACTAACTCACAACTCACATTAGAAATCACTCAATAATTATCACACCAAACTGAACACAGTCCCTCACACCCAACAGTTTAACATAAATAGTTCTGCAATTTTCTATTTATCACAACTTTATCACTAATCCTACCCTCAGTACATTCTCTAATTCTGACCCAGAATCAATCCCTGTTCTTAATCTGGTCTCAGCCTCAGTCTCTGTCTTGTGCCTGTTTCAGGTTACACTCTGGTCCTGATCTGGACTCTGACTCAGTCACTGGTGTAACTCCTCTTGACCCTGAACCTGCTGTTCATTCTCTTTATTTCCTAGTGCAGACTGAGACCTGGTTTGCTGCAGAGGATTCAGGGACACTGTGTGTCTCACACTATTACACACCTCTTGTACTGTCTCATCTTAAACAATTTCATTCTTTCAATTCGTTTCTGTCAAAAATTAATCTGATCCAGCGGTCATCCTACTGAGACCTCATCACTTCCTCTACTTTTAGACTGAAACCTCCCTTCAGACAAGCCTCCTGTCCTCCTGCCTGCCGTCATTCTCTTGACCTCCTTTAATGTGACCATCAACAGCTTCCCTCTAACACACAATGGTGGACATGTTCTGGACCTGGTCTTCATCCACCCCTCATCCATTCCTGCCTGACCTACCACTATCTAGTTTAACCCCTCCCAGACTTCCTGAATGCTCCACTCTTTCTCTTCTTCCTCCATGGCTTTCCTCATCCTCTGGTTCTGCACAGATCTCATGATGTCTGGCAGAAATCTCATCATGGCAGTTCATCAACTGAAACTAAATCTCAGTAAGACTGAGCTGCTGTATATCACTGAAGAAGCTTCCCCATGTCAGGATGCTGTGCTCTCTGAGTTACACCATCTGACCTTCTCTCTTCATATTAAGACTCTTCTCTGACTTGGCCCCCAGGTGGAGGAATGAACTTCCTCTGGCTGACTGAAAAGCTGATTCACTATCTGTCTTCAAAGAAAGACCAATTCCCTTCAAACACCAAGCACTAAAATGAGAATTTATTAGAAAACCTCATCTTCTACTGTTGCTGTGCTGCTGTACTAACTTAAGCTATCTCCTCTAACAGGGATTTAGCTTCATAATATTTTATTAGTCAGTGAGGGTGTTTTTGGAGATTACAAAGCAGTTCTACTTTTGTAAGTGACTCTGGATAAAGCCATCTGATAAATGCTGTAAATGTAAATATTCTCAAGACAGAGAGTGCATTACTACTTCCTGTGCTGTCTTGTGCCTCAGGTCTCCTTCATGCCTGGTGCAATATTGAATCAGGAGACATATAGCATGGAGGTGTGGCTCTAATATAATCTGATTCCTCCATTAATGACCCAGCTTTATCCATGACCCCTGACCATTCTATATCTGTTCCTGTCATTACAGAAGTTGTACCTGTATCTATGTTAGATGTAGCACATTACACACACTTCAACTAAAGTTAAATAGTTATTTTCATCCTTGAATGACTGATTTATTGCTTTTATCTAAAAGTGATTAAAGTATATCCCATATTCCATGAATTTTACATCATCAGGACCTTCAAGATTGTCCTAAAATCAGACACAACATTCCTGTAAGTATCTGCTTACTAGTTAAGTCATGATTAACTCAGAGCAGTCTGTTGTATCTGGGCCATGATGATGCTGATAGACTCATCACTACATGAACAAGACTAAATAAAGATTAAAGAAACATTTGAGCTCTTTCTGTATATTTCATTTTTTCTTTCTTTTTTATTATTTCATCACAATAGTTCTTCATTTCTGTTCTAGTTTCTGGGTTCTAATTTAAGGATGGATCTGTCTACGTTCTTTGTGTCAGTCAGTGTCTTGACCCTTATTATAGATTACGACTACAAGTATTAGAAGATCCAAATAAAAAAAGCACTAGATGTTTCATTGTTATCAAAGTTGCTATTTTCCATTAAAAGAGATCATTTGAAATGTTTTTTCATACATCAGTTTATTCTTTGATGTATTTTATTGAAATTTGTTAAATGTTTTAATAGTTTGATGCAAATTCTGACCAATGAGAGAAATAAGAATTGAAAGTGTTCCTCCTCCCATGGTTGTAAATAAAGAGGCAGACTGAAGAGTGTAATACACACACACACACACACACACATACAGATTTGCATGAAGAGCTCTGAGACCCAGAATAGATCACCACTTTCAGCAGATGTTCATGGTTCTTCAGCTAAACTCACTCAAGCACAACACACAGCGCTGCACTCGACCTGCTGTTAAAGGTGCTGTTCCAAATCGCTGCCAAAGACACTTCACTAATGAAAAAGGAGACCTGCTTTCCACATTGAAGCTTTATTTCAGCAGAGCTACACCACTGACATCACCTCAGACTGCTAAGCATGGTTTAAAGTGTACACTTGAATTCTAGTGGACTTCACAGCGGCTCTTTCGGAACGAGGCGACCTGAGTGGTGTCGTGGTGGGAGACGGTACAGCCGAACACCTCAGCCTCTTCCCAGCGTTCTTTGCTGAGGGTCAGGGTGCTGCTGCGGCTGTAGACGCCGTTCTTCTGTTCTTCTGTGCTGGTCAGAACCCCTTCATTTACCTCAGCACCATCCACGGTCCAGTGATATTTGGTCTTTCAGTTCAGCTGTAGAGCAGATGCAGTAGTTTATCTGGACATCGTACAACAGGACACAATTCTGATAACATTATCCAACCAAACTGCAGCTCAACAAAATCTCCATCTATTAAAACAAACACACCGTGCTTTAACCATCACACCATGGTAAAGTCATCTCTGTTCAATTTTTTAGATTATCCTAATAATTATTTATAGGTTATAATTTAATGGGAAATCAACAATAAAACATTTAAACAAAAAATAAAACAAACTGTTACACAAATTTCCATTGTGATTAATTAGAGTAACACAAAGCAAAAATAAAATCAAATAAAATCTAACATTTCACATGAACCTTAAAAATAGATGAAGTGACTTAATCAGAATTTAAAAAAAAAAACGACACAAAAGCCTTTATAGAAACAGCTCTCTCCTCTTCACACCACATTTCAGTTTTCTCTATTTTATATAAAAGACCAATTTCTATATCTAACAGTATTAATTTGCAGTAAATCTATCAGTTTCATTGATTTTTGAAGATAAAGTAATGACGCTATGAGCATTTAAACAAATAAGGTATTTACTTTTCATAATGAGATTGGTTCCTCCACCAAAAATGTACCAAAGTGATACATTCCTATGAAGCCGTTGTACAAAGACCTCTTTCACACTACAATGAACACACACACACACACACACACACACATACACACAGTTCAATGACTGTTGTGTTATTTAAAGAAAACAACTATATGATTGAAGATTTTTTCATAAGTAAGTTTTCTTCATCACTCTGCTGTTTAAACTGTTTAAGTGATGTTTCAGTAAAAAGGTCTGACTCTGGAGCACAGTGTACTGTACACACTGCAGAAGACTGGAGGAGAAATAACACTGAATGATGGACTAGTGATGAGATTCATCTCTACAGTCAGAAACACAATAAACATGACATAAATATAGTAAATAATAACTTTTTAATGTTGGTCTCTTCTACATCTCCTCTGTAGTCAGTCTGAATCCTGCTGGGAAAAACTTAACTTTCAATTCTCTTTTGCATTTATACAATTGAAATATATCTGTCATGAACATTTAAACTTATCTCTCTAATTCACTTATATATGTTTCTCAGACCTGAAAGTATTTTCCAGAAAAGCTCCATCTGACTCCAGAAGTAAAATTCACACAATAACTCTGTAGTAGTGTGAGAATGACAGTAAGATTTGGGGAATGTGGTAAAGGTGTTTCCATACTTAGAGGACACTTTGCATTGGCAGCACATGCTTCAGTGCTCTGGGAGTGTTTATAGCGCTGTGACTTTAACACTTCATGACTGAGAGCTGCTGCTACAGCAACTTCACCCACAGCTACCATGACTTTCATCCCCGTCTTCATCTGGACACTGATCCTCTGGACTCAAGGTCAGACACTGCTTCATATTTTATCTCTACAATGATCTGTTCATACTAATACACTTATTGTTTCTATTAGAATATTTCAGTTTCATGCTGCGTTATTGTGTATTTTTCAGAATGCAGAGGTCAAGCCACAGTAACTCAGACTCCTGCAGTGAAATCTGCTCTTCCAGGAGAAACAGTCACCATCAACTGTAGAACCAGTCAGGCAGTGTATCATCACAGCTCATATGGTCACTACTTATACTGGTATCAGCAGAAACATGGAGAAGCTCATAAACTCCTGATTAAGCTCGCAAATCAGCGAGAGTCAGGTATTCCAGCTCGTTTCAGTGGCAGTGGATCTGGATCTGATTTCACTCTGACCATCAGTGGAGTCCAGACTGAAGATGCAGGAGATTACTACTGTCAGAGTTTCCATTACATCAGTAGCACCAACCTGTTCACACAGTGTTATAGAGTCGTACAAAAACCTCCCTCAGTCAGATTGTAGAGAGACTGAACTGCTGCAGCTGGGAGAGACTGCAGGTGCTGAGTTGGAGGATGTGATACGACACAATGTCACCCTGTGGAGGAGAGGAACCACACCACACTAACTCACAACTCACATTAGAGATCTCTCAATAATCATCACAGCACACTGCACACAGTCCCTTACATCCACTTTTTTTGTAGTTTTCTACAGTCATGGTGATTACTGTCACAATATCATAATTTTACAAATATTAAGTATCTGATTATCAAATTCATTTCTGTTTCATATGATTCTCCACACATTCACTCCAAATGTCCTGCTCACAAAGACTGGTTTTCATACAGTTTTTTGTGTGCATCTTTTCTTGCAGGCATGGGTCTTGCAGCAAAATCCAATTACACCTCATGAAAACACATTCCAACTTAATGGTCAGGTTTCCATTTTTCTTGATATTGTCTTACTAATAAGTGTTAGTTTTTTACTGATGTTTGGACACACTGACTCACTGTGGTGTTTAACTCCAGAGTATCAGAAAATATGAAAGGTAAAATTAATTCTTATCATAATCTATGGTTAGGGTTAGGGTAACTGTAAGAATCCTGGATAAGTTAAATTAATGAACAAAAAATGATGTTAATTTGTGTATATAGTCCTCAGCTTATGTCTAGTCTGGGCTAGAAGGACATCAGTCTCAGCTGCATGTCTTCATAGAATTCTGAGTTATTTTTCTTATTAATGTTGGTGGTGGTGTTCTTGATTACTTAAAGTTAAAAATAATCATTTTAAAGCAATTTTCTAGAAATATACCAAAATGTCTATTTCAGCAAGAGACGTTTTTTACTCTTAAAGATGTTTGACGAGTTCAGAGGACGAGGTTTGAGACGCCACCTCTCATCTATTTCAATTACTATTCTATCATGTTTACTCCATCAGTTCACATCAATCAGTTCACTACATGCTGGTTGCAGTGGAGCTCCAACAGTCTCATTCCTGATTGATGGACCTTCCTGGTGTTGATGTTTCAGGGTCTGGTGCATGTCTTTTAGGTGTGGGTCAGGCACAGTGTCCTTCAGTCTGTTGGCTTGTGTCAGTGGTGAAGGACTTTACTCTGCTCTGGTCCTTCAGCTCTCTGTAGTGCTGCTGTTCTCTGCAGTCTGATCACCTCATGACTACAGCCTCATGGTGTGGAGTTTGGGGTGGTGTTGCTCACTGACACTGTGACCAACTGAATCATTGAGATTTATTCACAGAAACAGAGGACCCAACTAACCATTCTGATGTTGTGGGAATTCCACTAACCAAATAAAATTTACTCTTAATATTGTTAGAAAAATTATATTTTAGTAAAATATGATAATCTACAGAGATATAATCATGGTTAAAAAGGTTTAATTTCCATAACCATCGTGTCAGTATTTGACTATTAGATGGGGCTTGGAAAGTATCATAAGCATTTGTATAATTTAATTTAAAAGAAAATGATTTACATCTTCAATCTGAATCACATTTTCAGTGATGATTTCTCTTAATTATTTGTTACGTCAAAATAGCGCACATATAAAATTATAAACCCAAAGCCCCCTGTGAAAGTATGGAATGAAATGGGAGAATAATAATGATATTATTTATTATTATTATTTATAATAATAATAATAATAATAATAATAATAATAATAATAATAATAATAATAATAATTATTATTATTATTATTATTATTATTATTATTATTTGTTTTTCTCATGAATGATCAGGTTCTACAGCAGATACTGAGACAGATGCATTGGTGATTTGTGTATGATGTGTTTAATCAACAATGTAAAGCAAGCGTGTTTACTGATTCAAAAGCTTTTATTAATAATTCAAAGCAGGACATTGCAGTGATCCACACACTTAACACATATTTAGGTGATAATTAAGAAGAAGAGCTGAGTTAAACTGAGGAGTGTGTGAGCTCACATGTTAATAACACAAATGAAATGATGAGAGAGGATGATTTGAGCAGTAAAGGCCACATGTACCACACAGTGAAGCAGTAGAAGGTGAGCTGAGTAAAGTGTGTGTGATCTCACAGCTCTGAGCACTGCTCTGTGTTCACTGTGCTCACCACAGTAGGTTGGTTGTCTTTGGAGGCCTCACAGGTCACCACCTTGTTCCTCCACTGCTCCCGGTGGAGGCTCAGTGTGCTGCTCCAGCTGTAGAGGCCGTCAGCGTTCAGAACGGAGGTGCTGCTGCTTTCCCCCGAGCTCCAGCTGCTGCCATCAACCTTCCAGCTCAACTTCCAGTCCGAGGGGAAGCCCTTGTAGGCCACACACATGAGTGTGACCTTCTCCTGCTGCAGCTCCACACTGGAGGGGGGCAGCACCGTCACACTGGGCTGGGTGACACCTACACACACACACAGAGGTGAGACAGGAATGGACAGCTGTCAGTCACTCAGGCTTTGTTTCAGCTCACTGTGTGTGTTTCACTTCCCTTTATATCTTACAGAGCAGAACTGAGATCAGTGGAGCATCACAAACGTTTCACATTCAATTCTAATACTTTTTCATCTTACAGCTATAAAGATTTATATTACTGTGAACATTAAAAGTTCAAATTTAATTGTATTGTATAATGAATAACCAGAAATTCAAAAATGAATTTAAAGTATGAATAAACATCATTTCATAAATTACAACATATTTATCATTTAAATAAATTCATTCTCGGCTTCTGGTCATCTGTTCATACAGTCATAGAGTTTCTGTGATATTAAAGGTATTTAAAATAATTCAAGAGAAAATGTTACAGTAATTCGCACAAACAATAATATATGTTTCGGTCATAAATTTAATGTAAATTAAAGTGAATTATTAGGACAATAGTCAGATACCTTTTGTGAAACCTCTAACATATGTAAGAAATTGTGCAGAAATTTCAGAAACAAAACGATTTCATCCAAATGCCACATTTCATTTGAGAGAAATTTGAGAAACAGAATGACTTTATCCTGACATAACATTTCATTAAAGAGAATTTAAAGACAAAAAACCTAAGTATTATAATCTTTACAGTTTTTATGAAGAATCTGAACACACTCCATTTCAGTAATTAGTAAACAGGTTACTTACGGCCCACAGACAGTTTGGTTCCTCCACCAAAAGTCACCCACAGTGATACATTCCTATGAAGCCATCGTACAAAAACCTCTGTCACACTACAGTGAATACACACACACACACACCCACACACACACACACACACACACACACACATACACACACACACACACACACAAAAAAAAAACAAAGTGAACTAATTGTGGTTATATTTACAAAAAACACTGTATGATTAATGATTTCTTCATTAGTTAGTCCTAACTCCTTTCTAAGAAATGAAACACATGTTTCAAGTTTGAACTTCTCTCTCCAATTCATTTATTCATGCTTCCTAGACCTATTTAGCAGTATTTTCCAGAAAATCACCATCTGACTCCAGAAGTAAAATTCACACAACTCTGTAGTCAAACATGTGAAACACTTTCCTAACCAGAAGCCATGAATGAACTCTGAGATCCGCCTCTTTCTGAAAGCAAGAGATGCTGCTTTTAAATCCAGCAATGCAGAAGAACTACAGCAGAGGCAGAGCCAACCTGTGAAGGGGCATTAGGAAAGCCAGGCATGCACATAAACTGGGTATCGAGGAGCACTTCCACTGCAACACCAACCCCAGACGCATGTGGAAAGGCATCCAAACCATCACTGACCACAAACCAACAATACAGTCTCTACCTACCAACAATGCCTTCCTTCCAGTCGAGCTCAACCGCTTCTTTGCTCACTTTGACCAGGGTGTCATACACACCAGGAATGATGACTCCTCCATGGCTGATCTTCCAATATCACTCTCCACAACAGAGGTACACTCAGCACTGAGCAGAGTAGATCCACGTAAGTCAGCTGGCCCTGATGGCACACCCAGACGTGTGCTCAGGAGTTGTGCTGACCAACTGGTGCAATCTTCACTGACATTTTCAACCTGTCACTGGCCCAGGCCACTGGTCCAATATGTCTGAAGACTACAACCATCATACCAGTGCCCAACCATTCTTCTGTGAAGATTTCCGCCCTGTTGCACTCACCCCCATTGTTATGAAGTGCTTTGAGAAGCTGGTTCTAAGTCACCTCATAGCATTTCTCCCACCTACACTGGACCCAGACCAGTTTGCCTATCGCCCAAATAGGTCTACAGAGGATGCTATTTCCACTGCTCTTCATCTAGCTCTCACCCACCTGGACAATAACAATACATACATTCGGATGTTGTTCAGTGACTTCAGCTCCACATTTAATACAGTCATCCCTAGTAAACTGATCACTAAGCTCAGTGACCTGTGTATCTGCACATCCATTTGCAGCTGGATTATGGACTTTTTTAACAAATCGACTTCAGTCTGTAAGGTTGGGTAATCACTTATCCTCAACCCTAATCCTGAACACTGGCATCCCACAAGGCTGTGTGCTGAGCCTACTGCTCTAATCCCTGTTCACCCTTGACTGTGTTCCGCAACATAACTCCAACGTCTTCATCAAGTATGCAGATGATACCACAGTTGTTGGCCGAATCAGCAACAACGATGAATCGGCCTACAGGCAGGAGATCTAAAGACTGTCAGCATGGTGTTCCATGAACAACCTCACCCTCAACACCTCAAAGACCAAAGAGCTCATCGTGGACTTCCGGAAATCTAACAGCAGCAGACACTCCCCTATTTACATCAACGGGTCTGAAGTAGAGTGTGTCTCCAGCCTTAAGTTCCTTGGTGTCCACATCTCTGAGGATGTGTATCATAATCTAGAGTTAGGGTTAGGGTAACTGCAACAACCCTAGATAAGTTTAATTCATGAAAAAATAAATTATGTTAATTTGTATATAAAGATCATAGCTTATGTCTAGTCTGGGCTAGAAGCACATTAGTTTCAGCTGCATTTCTTCATCGAATTCTGTGATATTTTTCAAATTAATTTTGTTAGTGGTGTTCTTGGTTCTTTAAGAGTAAACATAATCCACTTCAAGCATTTTCTAGAAGTAGACAGGCCAAAACAGACACCAAAATGTCTTATGTATTATTTCAGTAATAATGTGTGCAAAGGTGAAATATCTTGGTCATTTTTTAACTGAGCATATGACAGATGATGAGGACATTGAACGGCAACATTGCATGCTGTATATGCAGGCTAATATTCTTTTACAGAAGTTTAACTCATGTTCAGACAAAGTGAAGACGTCACTGTTTAAAGCATATTGTACACCTCTCTGTACTGCACATTTGTGGACAAATTATCGAATGTGTAGCTTACAAAGGCTACAAGTAGCTTATAATGATGCACTGAGAAATTTATTAAGGAAACGTAGATGGCATAGTGCAAGTGAAATGTTTGTGAGTGTGGGAGTAAACACATTTAAAGCCGTGTTACGTCATCTAATGTATAAATTTATCTGCCGGGTTAATGCTTCTGAGAATGAGATTATTATGGGCCGAATATAAAGTTTAGTACCACACGGTATCAGTCCAAGTTGTGGGAACACTGGCACCACTGTATTTTTTTAACGCAGTGATTTACATGTTTTTTTTTGTTGATTATTTCTGTGTTTTTTGTTTTTTCTTCTGTGTGTGTTTTTAAATATTGGACCTTGAGTCTGTAATAAAGTTTGATTGATTGATTGATTGACTGATTCATTGATTGATCCTCTCGATGCCAGAATAAAACTTGTTTGTAGCCTACATTAAAATCCAACATTGTTTTTGTGGGGTTTTTTAGTCTTTCTTTCTTCTGTTCTAACAGAGTTTTGAAACTTTTACCTCACTAACACAAGTCAGTATTCATGAAATGTTACTGATAATTTGCTGTTAATTATTTTTTCTCATAAAAAGCCCTTTGGAGAACTGACTAGTAGGGGTGTATTAATGCATCGCAATGCAAAAATGCTATAATGTGCATTGTGTGATTTCATTTCATGGAAATCAGCATTCTGTTAATAATGCATCTCATGCAGTTGCTCTGTTTGAACACCAGAGATCACAATCTGTGCAAAAGCTCAAATCTGTAGCATGCACTAGTCACATGATCAGAGTCTACACTATTACAGGAAATCATCTGAACTTGTGAAGTGATCGATGGCTTCAGATAAAAGTTATACAGCTTTTATAAACAGGTTATAACAGTTAAACTTCTCAGGAGCTTTCAGACAAATCAGCCTCACACTGTAGGGGAACATAAGTATTCAAGAGGGAGGCAGTTCTGAAAAGGCGGCATTTTAGCCATCTTTGGAGCTCTACTTCTGATTAAACTGACTCCCCAGATGCGGATTTGGAGCTCATTATGGATCATGTATTCTGAATGGTTTCTCTCTGGGTCTTGTTTGTTCTCTCAGTTTTAAGATGGAATGTATACATTTTTACGTTTAAGATACATTTTCTTTACAATATTAAACTTAACAAATAGTAGACAAAAAGGCACATTGTTAGGCATTGTTTTTTTATTCAGATATTAAAAAGGAATCTCTTCAGTCAGTTTTTATGAAAATTCTTTCATTGAAATCTTGTGTTGAATCATATTGGATCGAATCGTGGAAGATGTGTCCTTACACTCCCACGATGTATTGTTGCCAACAGCAAGGAAATGGTCAGATCTTGTTAAATAGTTTTCTAATTTAAATAAAAACCAACAGTGAACACCTTCCACAATGAGAAGTAAATATGTTGACAGATTTTGTGCAACCAGTAAACATTTACTATGAAGTTGCTTTGAGGAAGTAGAAAGCATATAGTACTGTATCTCTGTTATAATGCTTTATTTAACAAGGAAAGCACCTTAAATACAATTTCTGAGAATTTTATTTTCGTCCTACTGGTTTCAGTTCTGTTTGTAACGTGTCTGTAGTGAAAATGCTTTTTTTTGCATTCAAACCCCATGCTTCAGTGCTCTGGGAGTGTTTATAGTGCTGTGACTTTAACACTTCATGACTGAGAGCTGCTGCTACAGCAACTTCACCCACAGCTACCATGACTTTCATCCCCGTCTTCATCTGGACACTGATCCTCTGGACTCAAGGTCAGACACTGCTTCATATTTTATCTCTACAATGATCTGTTCATACTAATACACTTATTGTTTCTATTAGAATATTTCAGTTTCATGCTGCGTTATTGTGTATTTTTCAGAATGCAGAGGTCAAGCCACAGTAACTCAGACTCCTGCAGTGAAATCTGCTCTTCCAGGAGAAACAGTCACCATCAACTGTAGAACCAGTCAGGCAGTGTATCATCACAGCTCATATGGTCACTGCTTACACTGGTATCAGCAGAAACCTGGAGAAGCTCCTAAACTCCTGATTAAGTTTGCAAATCAGCGAGAGTCAGGTATTCCAGCTCGTTTCAGTGGCAGTGGATCTGGATCTGATTTCACTCTGACCATCAGTGGAGTCCAGACTGAAGATGCAGGAGATTACTACTGTCAGAGTTACCATTCCATCACTGGCTACTGGTTCACACAGTGTTATAGAGTCGTACAAAAACCTCCCTCAGTCAGATTGTAGAGAGACTGAACTGCTGCAGCTGGGAGTGACTGCAGGTGCTGAGTTGGCGGATGTGATACGACACAATGACACTCTGTGGAGGAGAGGAACCACACCACACTAACTCACAACTCACATTAGAAATCACTCAATAATCATCACACCACACTGCACACAGTCCCTCAAAACCAACAGTTTAACATAAATAGTTCTGCAATTTTCTATTTATCAAAACTCTATCACTAATCCTACCCTCAGTACATTCTCTATTTCTGACCCAGAATCAATCCCTGTTATTAATCTGGTCTCAGCCTCAGTCTCTGTCTTGTGTTTGTTTCAGGTTAAACTCTGGTCCTGCTCTGGATTCTGACTCAGTCACTGGTATAACTCCTCTTGACCGTGAGAACTTGCTGCTATCTTGAATCAGGACAGATATAGCATGAAGGTGTGGCTCTAATATAATCGCATTCCTCCAGTTAATGACCCATCTGACCCATCTGACCTTCTCTCTTCATATTAAGACTCTTCTCTGACTTGGCCCCCAGGTGGAGGAATGAACTTCCTCTGGCTGACTGAAAAGCTGATTCACTATCTGTCTTCAAAGAAAGACCAATTCCCTTCAAACACCAAGCACTAAAATGAGAATTTATTAGAAAACCTCATCTTCTACTGTTGCTGTGCTGCTGTACTAACTTAAGCTATCTCCTCTAACAGGGATTTAGCTTCATAATATTTTATTAGTCAGTGAGGATGTGTTTTTGGAGATTACAAAGCAGTTCTACTTTTGTAAGTGACTCTGGATAAAGCCATCTGATAAATGCTGTAAATGTAAATATTCTCAAGACAGAGAGTGCATTACTACTTCCTGTGCTGTCTTGTGCCTCAGGTCTCCTTCATGCCTGGTGCAATATTGAATCAGGAGACATATAGCATGGAGGTGTGGCTCTAATATAATCTGATTCCTCCATTAATGACCCAGCTTTATCCATGACCCCTGACCATTCTATATCTGTTCCTGTCATTACAGAAGTTGTACCTGTATCTATGTTAGATGTAGCACATTACACACACTTCAACTAAAGTTAAATAGTTATTCTCATCCTTGAATGACTGATTTATTGCTTTTATCTAAAAGTGATTAAAGTATATCCCATATTCCATGAATTTTACATCATCAGGACCTTCAAAATTGTCCTAAAATCAGACACAACATTCCTGTAAGTATCTGCTTACTAGTTAAGTCATGATTAACTCAGAGCAGTCTGTTGTATCTGGGCCATGATGATGCTGATAGATTCATCACTACATGAACAAGACTAAATAAAGATTAAAGAATCATTTGAGCTCTTTCTGTATATTTCATTCATTTTTTCTTTCTTTATTATTTCATCGCAATAGTTCTTCATTTCTGTTCTAGTTTCTGGGTTCTAATTTAAGGATGGATCTGTCTACATTCTCTGTGTCAATCAGTGTCTTGTCCCTTATTATAGATTATGACTACAAGTATTAGAAGATCCAAATAAAAAAAGCACTAGATGTTTCATTGTTATCAAAGTTGCTATTTTCCATTAAAAGAGATCATTTGAAATGTTTTTTCATACATCAGTTTATTCTTTGATGTATTTTATTGAAATTTGTTAAATGTTTTGATAGTTTATGCAAATTCTGACCAATCAGAGAAATAAGAATTGAAAGTGTTCCTCCTCCCATGGTTGTAAATAAAGAGGCAGACTGAAGAGTGTAATACACACACACACACACACACACACACACACACACACACATACAGATTTGCATGAAGAGCTCTGAGACCCAGAATAGATCACCACTTTCAGCAGATGTTCATGGTTCTTCTGCTAAACTCACTCAAGCACAACACACAGCGCTGCACTCGACCTGCTGTTAAAGGTGCTGTTCCAAATCGCTGCCAAAGACACTTCACTAATGAAAAAGGAGACCTGCTTTCCACATTGAAGCTTTATTTCAGCAGAGCTACACCACTGACATCACCTCAGACTGCTAAGCATGGTTTAAAGCGTGCACTTGAATTCTAGTGGACTTCACGGCGGCTCTTTCGGAACGAGGCGACCTGAGTGGTGTCGTGGTGGGAGACGGTACAGCCGAACACCTCAGCCTCCTCCCAGCGTTCTTTGCTGAGGGTCAGGGTGCTGCTGCGGCTGTAGACGCCGTTCTTCTGTTCTTCTGTGCTGGTCAGAACCCCTTCATTTACCTCAGCACCATCCACGGTCCAGTGATATTTGGTCATTCAGTTCAGCTGTAGAGCAGATGCAGTAGTTTATCTGGACATTGTACAACAGGACACAATTCTGAAAACATTATCCAACCAAACTGCAGCTCAACAAAATCTCGATCTATTAAATAAAACACACCGTGCTTAAATAACCATCACACCATGGTGAAGTCATCTCTGTTCAATTTTTTAGATAACCTTAATAATTATTTATGGGTTATAATTTAATGGGAAATCAACATTAAAACAATTAAACAAAAAATAAAACAAACTGTTACACAAATTTCCATTGTGATAATTAATTAGAGTAACGCAAAGCAACAAAGTAAATGAAATAAAATCTAACATTTCACATGAATCTTAAAAATAGATGAAGTGACTTAATCATAATTAAAAAACACGACCTAAAAGCATTTATAGAAACAGCTCTCTCCTCTTCACAACACATTTTACACACGCAATTTTCATCTAAATTTCAAAGAATTAATTGGCAGTAAATCTATTTGAAGATTATGTAATGACTCTTTGAGTATATAAACAAATAAGGCACTTACTTTTCATAATGAGATTGGTTCCTCCACCAAAAGTCCACCACAGTGATACATTCCTATGAAGCCGTTGTTCAAAGACCTTTGTCACACTACAGTGAACACACACACACACACACACAGACACACACACACACACACACACAGACACACACACACACAGTTCAATAATTGTTGTTATATTTACAGAACACAACTGTATAATTGAAGATTTTTTCATAAGTAAGTTTTCTTCATCACTCTTCTGTTTAAACTGTTTAAGTGATGTTTCAGTAAAAAAGTCTGACTCTGGAGCACAGTGTACTGTACACACTGCAGAAGACTGGAGGAGAAATAACACTGAATGATGGATTAGTGATGAGATTCATCTCTACAGTCAGAAACACAATAAACATGACACATAAATATAGTAAAGAATAACTTTTTAATATTGGTCTCTTCTACATCTCCTCTGTAGTCAGTCTGAATCCTGATCGAATTAAAGAGAAAATCTGAACTTCTGTCATTTATCTACTGCATTTATACACTTGAAAGAAATATATCATAAACTTATCTTTCTAATTCACTTATTTATGCAACTTATACCTAAAAGTATTTTCCAGAAAATCTCCATCTGACTCCAGAAGTAAAATTCACACAATAACTCTGTAGTAGTGTGAGAATGACAGTAAGATTGTTGGAATGTGGTAAAGGTGTTTCCATACTTACAGGACACTTTGCATTGGCAGCACATGCTTCAGTGCTCTGGGAGTGTTTATAGTGCTGTGACTTTAACACTTCATGACTGAGAGCTGCTGCTACAGCAACTTCACCCACAGCTACCATGACTTTCATCCCCGTCTTCATCTGGACACTGATCCTCTGGACTCAAGGTCAGACACTGCTTCATATTTTATCTCTACAATGATCTGTTCATACTAATACACTTATTGTTTCTATTAGAATATTTCAGTTTCATGCTGCGTTATTGTGTATTTTTCAGAATGCAGAGGTCAAGCCACAGTAACTCAGACTCCTGCAGTGAAATCTGCTCTTCCAGGAGAAACAGTCACCATCAACTGTAGAACCAGTCAGGCAGTGTTTAGTAGTAACTACTTACACTGGTATCAGCAGAAACCTGGAGAAGCTCCTAAACTCCTGGTTAAGCTCGCAAATCAGCGACAGTCAGGTATTCCAGCTCGTTTCAGTGGCAGTGGATCTGGATCTGATTTCACTCTGACCATCAGTGGAGTCCAGACTGAAGATGCAGGAGATTACTACTGTCAGAGTTTGCATTACATCAGTAGCAACTACGTGTTCACACAGTGTTATAGAGTCGTACAAAAACCTCCCTCAGTCAGATTGTAGAGAGACTGAACTGCTGCAGCTGGGAGAGACTGCAGGTGCTGAGTTGGAGGATGTGATACGACACAATGACACTCTGTGGAGGAGAGGAACCAAAACATATACAATATCCATTACTTAAGCATTCACACTCTTTGCATTTTTCAATATTTTGTAGTGTTGCAACGTGGAACTGAAATGCACAAAATGCACTGAGATTAAATCTCATTAAGCAACACAAAACATCCCATAATAGTGAAGACTGGGGAAAATGAATAGTTTGCAAAAAGTATTCATGAAACAACATTTTAAATGCTTTGATTGTATAAATTTTCACCCTTGTTTGTGGCTTAATTCTGATATATTTGTTTTATTGTAGTCAGAGCTGAGTACAAACTACAAAGTGCTCACATGGAACATCTCATCAACCCCATAACCTTTAATAACAAAGCTTAGTCTATATCTGTTTCTTATCACACATGATGACATCAGTCTGACTCCTCATGTCGAAACACTCCACCTATTTTTATTTTGTGGAAACTCTGAGCCTTTTCTAGACACAATTATATTTTACTTTTACATTTTACATTTCCAGTTCAGTTTTAATATAAAACATAAAAATAAATGTCTCATCCCTATTATTATGGTTTTTTATTTTTTTATTTTTTAAGATTCTGCAGTTTGAAACTTTTTCATTTCATGTTAAGAAGACATCATGGGTGTGTCAGTCACAATCCCTTTTCCATGTTAATTATTCTAAGCTTATGGCTAATTTATGCATTCTGAATTATATGTTTTAGCTTAGACCTGGGATAAACTTGATTTTCTCCATCAGTGTGCTTTCACAGTGGACAGATTCTCCCAGACTTCAACTACACGTGTCCCACACAACTAACACTATCTGAGCAGATTACCTGACCTTGACTCTAACTTCAACTTTAGAGGAGTTACAATGGATGCTGCGGTGCAGACTCTGTATGTTTCTGATAATACTTACAATACTAAGAAAGTTACTGTTAATTCATTAGCTACACAAAGACTGTTCATGCTTAATAGATACACCTAATCGGTGCACCCTTATTGTCTTATTAAACCAATAATAGAAATAGTGTTCAAAACTATTCATGATGTCACTTCGTCCATTTACAATGAGACAAATTCATATAGCCCTCATATGTCCCACATGTCACATGTAGGGCACATGCAGAAATTACTGCAGTTATTTTAATGTTGTTGAAGGCCTCTTAGTTGATATTGATCTTGATTGATAGTTTTCAACAATATCACATCACTGCCTTTCCAATTCGGTGTTACCAAGAAATCCCAAAGGAACAGCTGTACATTATTTGGGATTAATCAGTCATTTTAACTGATAGCAGGTGTATACTATCTAGTATATTAAATGAGGTAAAATGTGACCTGGTTGATCCTGAGCATTGCCAAATTCAGAGTTATAGAAGGTTGTGCACACATATGCAAATTGGGTATTGGATGTGTTTGTTTATTTTTTCCCTAAAACATTTCAGGTTGTCTGTCAATTGGTTTTTACATAAAGCAAAATCACAAAAAGGTGAAAAGGTTTCATAGTTTGATTATTTTGACCTTTTATATGCACTGTAGTTGTCATGCTGTCATACTCAGCATCATATTTGCAGCATCTGGCAGATGAGTTTCCATACTGAGAGGACACTTTGCATTGGCAGCACATGCTTCAGTGCTCTGGGAGTGTTTATAGCACTGTAACTTTAACACTTCATGACTGAGAGCTGCTGCTACAGCAACTTCACCCACAGCTACCATGACTTTCATCCCCGTCTTCATCTGGACACTGATCCTCTGGACTCAAGGTCAGACACTGCTTCATATTTTATCTCTACAATGATCTGTTCATACTAATACACTTATTGTTTCTATTAGAATATTTCAGTTTCATGCTGCGTTATTGTGTATTTTTCAGAATGCAGAGGTCAAGTCACAGTAACTCAGACTCCTGCAGTGAAATCTGCTCTTCCAGGAGAAACAGTCACCATCAACTGTAGAACCAGTCAGGCAGTGTATCATCACAGCTCATATGGTCACTTCTTACACTGGTATCAGCAGAAACCTGGAGAAGCTCCTAAACTCCTGATTAAGCTCGCAAATCAGCGTCTGTCAGGTATTCCAGCTCGTTTCAGTGGCAGTGGATCTGGATCTGATTTCACTCTGACCATCAGTGGAGTCCAGACTGAAGATGCAGGAGATTACTACTGTCAGAGTTACCACAGTGGTGGTGTGTTCACACAGTGTTATAGAGTCGTACAAAAACCTCCCTCAGTCAGATTGTAGAGAGACTGAACTGCTGCAGCTGGGAGAGACTGCAGGTGCTGAGTTGGAGGATGTGATACGACACAATGACACTCTGTGGAGGAGAGGAACCACACCACACTAACTCACAACTCACATTAGAGATCTCTCAATAATCATCACAGCACACTGCACACAGTCCCTCACATGTACTTCATTCCTATTTTACTACAATCATGGTGCTTACTGTCACAATTGAAAACATCACAGCTTTACAAATATCAAGTATCTGATTATCAAATACATTTCTGTTCTTATCTCATCCCCCCAGACCTACTCCATCTAAACTATTCTGCTCTCAAAGACTGGTTTTCGTACACTTTTGTTTGTGTGCATCTTTTCTTGCAGCTATGGGACTTGCAGTAAAATCCCATTGCACCTTATGAAAACACACAACATTTCCAATCGAGTGGTCAGGTTTCCTTTATTCCTGATATTTTACTGATATTTTATTCCTGATGTTTTACTCGTTTTGAACTGATGTTTGGACACACTGACTCACTGTGGTGTTTGACATTAACTCCAGAGTATCAGAAAATATGAAAAATAAAATTATTTCTAATCACAATCTAGATAAGTTTGATTTATAAACAAATCTGATATAAATTATGTTAATTTGTTTATAAAGATTATGAAGTTCTCAGATTATGTGTAGTCGGAGCTAGAAGGGCATCAGTCTTAGCTGAATGTCTTCATTGAATTCTGTGTTATTTTTCTAATTAGTGTTGGTGGTGGTGTTATTGGTTCCATAAAGTAAACAATTATGATTTTTATGCATTTTTCTAGAAGCAGATATGCAGAAATAGACACCAAAATATCTTATGTCTTATTTCAGTAAGAGAAGTGTTTTACTCTTAAAGATGTTTAATGAGTTCTGAGGTTTGAGATGCCACCTCTCATCTATTTACATTACTTTTCTATCATGTTTACTCCATCAGTTCACATCAATCAGTTCACTACATGCTGCTTGCAGTGGAGCTCCAACAGTCCCATTCCTGATTGATGGACTTTCCTGGTGTTGATGTTTCAGGGTCTGGTTCATGTCTTTTATGCTTGGGTCAGGCACAGTGTCCTTCAGTCTGTTGGCTTGTGTCAGTGGTGAAGGACTTTACTCTGCTCTGGTCCTTCAGCTCTCTGTAGTGCTGCTGTTCTCTGCAGTCTGATCACCTCATGACTACAGCCTCATGGTGTGGAGTTTGGGGTGGTGTTGCTCACTGACACTGTGACCAACTGAATCATTGAGATTTATTCACAGCAACAGAGGACCCAACTAACCATTCTGATGTTGTGGGAATTCAAATAAACAAATAAAATATACTCTTAATATTGATAGAAATTATATAATTTAGTACAGTATGAGTAATCTACAGAGATATAATCATGGTTTAAAAGGTTTAATTTCCATAACCATTCTGTCAGTATTTTACTATTTGATGGGGCTTGGAAAGTATCATAAGCATTTGTATAATTTATTTTGAAAAGAAAATTCTTTACATCTTCAATCTTCACTCAAACACATTTTCACTGAGGATTTCTCTCAATTATTTCTTACTTCAAAATACAGCACATATAAAAATTATAAACCCAAAGCTCTGTGTGAAAGTATAGAAAAAAATGGCATTGGAGAATTATTATTATTATTATTATTATTATTATTATTATTATTATTATTATTATTATTATAATCAGTTGTTTTTCTCATGAATGATCAGGTTCTACAGCAGATACTGAGACAGACGCATTGGTGATTTGTGTATGATGTGTTTAATCAACAATGTAAAGCAAGCGTGTTTACTGATTCAAAAGCTTTTATTAATAATTCAAAGCAGGACATTGCAGTGATCCACACACTTAACACATATTTAGGTGATAATTAAGAAGAAGAGCTGAGTTAAACTGAGGAGTGTGTGAGCTCACATGTTAATAACACAAATGAAATGATGAGAGAGGATGATTTGAGCAGTAAAGGCCACATGTACCACACAGTGAAGCAGTAGAAGGTGAGCTGAGTAAAGTGTGTGTGATCTCACAGCTCTGAGCACTGCTCTGTGTTCACTGTGCTCACCACAGTAGGTTGGTTGTCTTTGGAGGCCTCACAGGTCACCACCTTGTTCCTCCACTGCTCCCGGTGGAGGCTCAGTGTGCTGCTCCAGCTGTAGAGGCCGTCAGCGTTCAGAACGGAGGTGCTGCTGATTTCCCCCGAGCTCCAGCTGCTGCCATCAACCTTCCAGCTCAACTTCCAGTCCGAGGGGAAGCCCTTGTAGGCCACACACATGAGTGTGACCTTCTCCTGCTGCAGCTCCACACTGGAGGGGGGCAGCACCGTCACACTGGGCTGGGTGACACCTACACACACACACAGAGGTGAGACAGGAATGGACAGCTGTCAGTCACTCAGGCTTTGTTTCAGCTCACTGTGTGTGTTTCACTTCCCTTTATATCTTACAGAGCAGAACTGAGATCAGTGGAGCATCACAAACGTTTCACATTCAATTCTAATACTTTTTCATCTTACAGCTATAAAGATTTATATTATTGTGAACATTAAAAGTTCAAATTTAATTGTATTGTATAATGAATAATCAGAAATTCAGAAATAACTTTATAATATGAATAAACATCATTTAATAAATTACAACATATTTATCATTTAAATAAATTCATTCTCGGCTTCTGGTCATCTGTTCATACAGTCATAGAGTTTCTGAGATATTAAAGGTATTTAAAATAATTCAAGAGAAAATGTTACAGTAATTTGCACAAACAATAATATATGTTTCGATCATAAATTTAATGTAAATTAAAGTGAATTATTGGGACAATAGTCAGATACCTTTTGTGAAACCTCTAACATAAGTAAGAAATTGTGCAGAAATTTGAGAAACAAAATGATTTCATCCAAATGCCACATTTCATTTGAGAGAAATTTAAGAAACAGAATGACTTTATCCTGACATAACATTTCATTAAAGAGAATTTAAAGACAAAAAACCTAAGTATTATAATCGTTACAGTTTTTATGAAGAATCTGAACACACTCCATTTCAGTAATTAGTAATCAGGTTACTTACGGCCCACAGACAGTTTGGTTCCTCCACCAAAAGTGTACCACAGTGATACATTCCTATGAAGCCATCGTACAAAAACCTCTGTCACACTACAGTGAATACACACACACACACACACACACACACACACACACACACACCCACACACACACACACACACACACACACACACACGCATACACACACACACACACACACACCCACACACACACACACACCCACACACACACACACACACACACACACACAGACACACACACACACACACACACACCCACACACACACACACACACACAAAAAACAAAGTGAACTAATTGTGGTTATATTTACAAAAAACACTGTATGATTAATGATTTCTTCATTAGTTAGTCCTAACTCCTTTCTAAGAAATGAAACACATGTTTCAAGTTTGAACTTCTCTCTCCAATTCATTTATTCATGTTTCCTAGACCAATTTAGCAGCATTTTCCAGAAAATCACCATCTGACTCCAGAAGTAAAATTCACACAACTCTGTAGTCAAACATGTGAAACACTTTCCTAACCAGAAGCCATGAATGAACTCTGAGATCCGCCTCTTTCTGAAAGCAAGAGATGCTGCTTTTAAATCCAGCAATGCAGAGGAACTACAGCAGAGGCAGAGCCAACCTGTGAAGGGGCATTAGGAAAACCAGGCATGCACATAAACTGGGTATCGAGGAGCACTTCCACTGCAACACCAACCCCAGACGCATGTGGAAAGGCATCCAAACCATCACTGACCACAAACCAACAATACAGTCTCTACCAACCAGTAATGCCGTCCTTCCAGTCGAGCTCAACCGCTTCTTTGCTCACTTTGACCAGGGCGTCATACACACCAGGAATGATGACTCCTCCATGGCTGATCTTCCAATATCACTCTCCACAACAGAGGTACACTCAGCACTGAGCAGAGTAGATCCACGTAAGTCAGCTGGCCCTGATGGCACACCCAGACGTGTGCTCAGGAGTTGTGCTGACCAACTGGTGCAAGTCTTCACTGACATTTTCAACCTGTCACTGGCCCAGGCCACTGGTCCAATAT